>NC_080468.1:19529356-19829356 GCF_030265055.1 Doryrhamphus excisus | reverse complement strand
TGGATGGGTATGCTTGGTGAAAACGTTTCATACTGTCAGTATTTCACTTTTTCTGAGTGTCAAAATTTTTGAACATTGAAGTGGTTTCTTCCTGAGCGACGAGCGCCACGCATATTTATGTGTCACTGTCCTCTCACTCGTCCACCATTGCTGGTGGTGAAGTCGAGGGAGGGTGGGAGTGGCAAGTGGGCTACATATCTCTCTTCTTCCCTCTCCCAAACCTTCACTCATCCTACTCTTTATGCGTATCTATCACATCTCACTTGTCATTTTCTTCGCTTCTCTCCTCTTTCTTCAGTTGCAGAGTCTTAATGTTCACCGCCAATGCATAGATTTTATTGGTTGATATTTTATTGGTTAACTGGTCAGTGGATTTCCTGAACATATTAAAAAAATACAATCTTCATCACGCATTGTCAGTGCACTGGCCATCCATGCAGGGCACAAAATTAAAATGCTACCTGAACTGTAAATGAAATGAACACATAACAATTTGTTGTGTACTATTTAGCATCATCAAATCCTCAACATTCAAACAAACTTTGAACTTTGAACTAGTTTGTCTGAGAAAAGTGCATAAAGTAAAAGTATAAAATAAAGTGTATGTGATGGGTTTTTACATCCTTATATATATATATTATATATATATTGTGGTGGACACGAGGGGGCAGGTCTCTCACCCAGTCGGCAGGCTGGTTGGGGGCGTGGTTTGATCCCTATATCTATATATTCATTCATTTATTTTCTACCGCTTTTCCTCACGAGGGTCAGGGGGAGGGTGCTGGAGCCTATCCCAGTTGTCTTCGGGCGAGAGGCGGGGTACACCCTGGACTGGTGGCCAGCCAATCACGGGGCACATACGTATAGACAAACAACCATTCACACTCACATTCATACCTATGGATAATTTGGAGTGGCTAATTAACCTAGCATGTTTTTGGAATGTGGGAGGAAACCAAAGTACCCGGATGTGCGGACATGCAAACTCCCCACAGAGATGGCCGAGGGTGGAATTGAACCCTGGTCTCCTAGCTGCGCACTAACCACTAGACCGCCGTGTCACCCTTATATATTTATATATATATAATGATGTTTGTCTATATGTGCCCTGTGATTGGCTGGCGACCAGTCCAGGGTGTACCCCGCCTCTCGCCCGAAGACAGCTGGGATAGGCTCCAGCACCCCCTGCGACCCTCGTGAGGAAAAAGCAGTAGAAAATGAATGAATGAATGAATATATAATGATGTTAAAACAATTAAGTTGGCTACTTTGCGGATTTCACTTATTGCAGACTATTTTGGGAACCGATCCCCCGCGATAAACGTGGGAACACTATAGGTTCAGGTCCGGTCCGCCCAGTGTGACTTACAGTGTGTGTCAGTGCCGCCATCTGGTGGTCTTTGGGGGAAAGCATTCAAAGGAAACGTGACTTAAATCGTTTGTGTTGATCTGCACACGCACACACACACACACACACACACACACACACACACACACACACACACACACACTCCTAAGCAATGATTATTCACCGTTATGCTAACAGACCTTCTCCTCTGCCGCAGTCCGAGTGTTATGTTGCTTCTGACTCACAAACACAAACACATTAACATTGACACCTGCCGTCAGCAAGTAATAGACTCACCCCCCCCCCCCCCCCCTCACCCCCACCCCCACCACCTCCCATGTGGACACTTATAGCTCGCTCTGCCGATGTTGTTTCATGAGTCATCAAGCTAAACTTAGCCGCCATCATGGTCACTTTTGCGCATGTGCGCATGTGTCAAGCATAACAAATTAACTTTTCTTCCCCCCCCCCCCCGGAGTTGAGTCACTTTGTGAAGTAACAACTACAACATGTTCCTGTGGTTTCACTACCATAATGACGCAAACTCACAGTGAACCACTGCAGGGAGACGCACCATCCCAAGGGGGCGGCAGTGGGCTCTCCATCAGCACCCTGTTGCTCTGCTGCATGTTAGCGCTGCACCGTAATCCTCTTGGTGGCGCTAACTAGGCTGGCATGCCCTCCAAAGCCGTGATGATGCTCGCTAACATGACGACTTACAAAGACGGAAACTTTGTTGCAAAGACCTCCCAGAATCCTCTTCACCAATTTGCCGCCATAAACAGCGGTGCACACGCAAGCAGTTACGTAACAGGTGTCAGGAGGTGCGAGGGAATGAAAACAAAACCCGTAATATTTCTTAAAATGCGGCTTAAGCAGATTGTTGCTCACGAACGTTATAAAAAAGGTGCGACTTTGTGGGAATAAGTAACCCCCGCACCACTTTAACAACCATGTCGGTGTGTTTGCGTTGTGCACGCGCAACCTCGACTTGTCAAGAGAAAAAGGTGTTTCACTGAGTGGGAATGCCTGGTTAGAATGTGTAGGCCAGGGTTGCCATGGCAACCATCTGCTGCTACACTGCAGCCCACACAATGTGACATCCAGCAGCACGCCGAGCTGAGCGATCGCCACTTTCCGGAGCCAAATATCACAAATTGCTAAAATGGACTGCTTGTTCTTTTAGCATTAGCGGAAGAGGAGGTTTTAACTGAAGCACGCGGCTATTGCATCGTCCTGGCGTTAGCATTAGGCAACGAGCGCGGCGAACGACTGACGTGTCGGATCATTCCAGTCCAAATGAGATGATGAGAAGAGAGCAAATAGCCGGATGTTCATGAATCCCTTCAGCTACTTCCTTCTTTCCTAGCTTTAAGGCACACACACACACACACACACACACACACACACACACACACACTAGACCAGGGGTCCCCAACCGCCCAGCCACAGGAAACTTTCAGTTGAAATATGTAAATAACTATGTCATTTTTTATGTACATGCATATCAACTTAGGAAACGGGCCAGCCGTCCGTCGCCACTTGTTGATATTTTTTAGAAAATATTATATTATATATATATTATATTATATTAAATAATATAAGACACACCTTTTTAATCAGGCTTTTAACTAATATTTTTTAACTTTTCTTATTTCGTTTTATTTTCGTTTTTATCTTTTTAGCCCTATTTTATGCTTTTAGTTTTTTGCTTTTAACTCCACACTGGGGGCTTGGTCAGATCTGCTGAGGGGGTGCCATCCTTGGGTCCCGTCGACCCGGCCGACTGGGGGTTCCTCCCTTTAATGTGGGGGTCCGCCCGTCTGTCGGAGTCGGGGGGCCCGGGTGCTGGTCCCCCGATGGCACGGCTTGCAGCTCCTCCCAGTGTGGACGGCCCCAAAGGTGGCGTTTCTTTGATCCTCAGCGCCATGCCATGTCTCCCTACTGTGTGTGTGTGTGTGTCTATTTTGGAGGGTGGGAGGGGCTTTCTTAGTAATGGTTTTTCCTTTTAATTGTGGTAATTGTTTTTAATTCTGTAAAGCACTTTGTGTTGCATGTCTTTGCAGGAAAAGTGCTATACAAATAAAGTTGATTTGATTTTGATGTAGCGGCTGAAACACCGTGCCTTCGCTCTTATCACAATCAAGCATAAAAATGGCTGCGGGAGATTTGTGGAAACATAAGCAGGTCCGGTTGGTTGTTTCGTTGGAGACCACTGCACCGGACGTTCATGCTGATATTTTGTGTTACGACCCCTTTACTTGTCGCATGGTGTTTTTTTGTGATATTTTGAGTTTTTGTATTTTATTTTTACCATTAATTGTGTTGGTTATCATTCATAACATGCAAGAAATCTCATTATTGATGGCGACACTGACCGCATGGATGTGAATGTTAATGAAATTATGCCATCTTCCTAATAGTGGAAAAGGAGGAAACAAAAGCCATGTCCGGGCATATATTTAAGGATCTATGTGTAAAATCGTGCCCAGGTACGCTACAATTGTCCTATAGCATGAGTATACCATGAGTACTGTCTGCTGTGTTTCAGATGGAGGAGGCGGGCACCCCTCAGCCAGGCCCTCAGAGGGCCTTCAGCGTTCTGGATCGTCTGCTGCTAACACACCCGGTGTGGCTGCAGCTGTCACTCAACCAAGACTCCGCCTTCTATATTCTGCTCAGAGAGCCAGTCGGGGTCAGTCACACTGATCTTCTAATCTTCATGTTTACGTTTACTCGTTTGCTGAATTGCTCTTGGTGTCCTTGGTGGCAGACATTCTTAGTACGCAAGTGCTGCTCCAGCCAGCGGAAGCTTCTGTGTTTGAGGGTCTCAGCCGACAGGAGTTCGTCCTCTGTGAAGGAGTGCTTCATCTGTGAGGAAGACTACAGTGAGTGCTGCTTCATCAGCATGGGTGTGACGTTGAAGGCAACAACCTGTCAATCAAAGTCTGTTTCCTCTTTGTCCACAGCATTCGCTCTCGAGAGCTCGTCACTCAGCTTCCCTGACTTGTGTCGCCTGGTGGCCTTTTACTGCGTTAGCAGGTCTGATCTATGGAGACTACACCTACATTCAGCTCCTTGTTGCAGCTCCCATACTACTACTACTACTACTACTACTACTATATTCATTTCAATTGATCATTTTGTCCGCAGGGATGTGTTGCCTTTCCCTCTCCAGCTGCCAGATGCCATCGCCAAGGCCACCACACACAGACAGCTGGAGGCCATCTCACACATGGGCCAAGGTGCGTGTCTTCATCTTTTCATGTTCTCGCGACAACCTCTTGACTTTCCATCCTTCATTTCTTCTCATCTCCACGCAGACTTCTGGAGCTCACCAAGCGCCTCGGAGCTTCAAAATGGACCTCTTCCGTATTGCAGCCAGGTCTCAGTGACGGCGACCTCCAACCAATGTGGTCTTCAGGCCCTCAGCAACCGAGGAAAACTTTGCTTTATTAACCCGCTCTTCCTGCAGCTGGAAGTCTGCAAGGTGGGTTTCTGAAGCGACGAAAACCCGAAACTGGTCAACAGATCCACAAGTTGATGCATCCATGTTTTCCTTCACACAGCAAGTAGAAGTCCAGAACCACAGTGCCTCCAACAAGCGACACCGCTTCAAGCGCAGCATGCGACTCCGCCTCTCAGAGTCCTCCATGAATCTCTCCCTTGAAGGGGTGGGCTCCTACTCGCCTCCGCCATCGGTGGAGATGCCTAGCGAGTCCGAGATGCGCACCGCCGGCTCCGACTCCCTGAGGAGAGTCCATGCCGGGGCGGGGGTTTTGAGGAGAACTCCTGCCGTGTCACCAGGCTCGGCAGACGAAGAGGACATGATGGCCGCCAAAGCGCCTCAAGTAAGAGGTTGAGCTAACAAGCAGGGCTTAAAGATCAATGTCCACCTCTGTCTTCTCCGCTAAAGGTGGACCAGCCTGCATCGAAGACACCCGCCATCGAAGTGGCTCTCCTGGCCTTGGAACGGCGCCCTGCTCCATCTCTGGCCGAGCTGGACAGCAACAGTTCCTTCAGCAGCCTGGATGAGGACAATGACTCTGATTCCGATTCCGACCACGCCCCCAGAGCCCAAACACAGAGCTTGCACAGGCCGCCTCTGGTGCGCTCACGAGGTCGCGGCGGTTTGCGGCGAATGAGCGAGGCGTTCGTGTGTTTCTTTGCTCCAGACAAGCGCCTGACGCGACTGGTCGAGGAGCTGTCCCGAGATAGGCGCTCCATCTTTGGCGGGATGGTCCAAGACTTCCTCCTGGCTCAGAGAGAGCTCCTCAAGTCACTCGCCGCCTCTTCCTCATCCTCACATGTGACGTCCGTGCAGCTCCTGCAGGGTGTGCGCCTCTTCCTGTCGCAGGCCAAGTGCTGCCTCTTGGAAAGCGGCGAGCTGGAACCTCCCATCGAAACTTTGGTGCCAGAGAACGAGAAGGGTACAGACATTTCCGATGATGTCACGCAACTTAAAAAAAGACTCGGCGTTTGCTAGCACACGTCACCGAAACCAAAATATAAAACCCACTGAGGGGGCTTCTACTGGGCAATTGTAAAGTAACGGCTGCTACTTTTCATGCAGCCCTGTGCGTGGGCTTGTGTGTGCACGTACGTGCACGTACATGCACGTGTGTTGCCTGGCAGTGCACGGCCGCTGCCTTCCTTCCTGCACTCTGATTTATCTGCCTTTGCGTTGGTGGGAGCCATTTGCATTTTTTTATCATCAAAAGATCTCACAGGCCCACGCATGCTTGGAGAGCGCACGATTCGGGTGGTAGGGGAGGGGGTAGGGGTGTGAGCGTGGGGGAGGGGGCTGCATGGTACTGTTACAGTGCAAATGCGCGGTCACTTCCACGTGACTTTAGCAGGTTTGAGTTCAATATCGTTAAAATATTTACACTCTTTACACTCGGCAGATCTGGCTCTGGAGCGCGCCATGTTCTCCTGTGTGCTCCGCCCCCTGAGGTCTCACCTGGACAAAGCCCTGGTGGCGCTACACAAGCAGGATGCCTTCAGTCAGCGCTTCAACCAGAACCTCATCCGTTTGAAAGGCACAGACGCCATGGAGCACCTCGGTGTGCGTACGGGTGTCCCGGACAGTCGTCAGATGGACAAAGTGAAACAGAAACTGACAATGATGCGGCGCACCCACTCGCCCGTCGACAAGGTGCTGCTGCTGCTGCAGGTTTGCAAGTGCGTGTACAAGGCCACGGGCGGCACGCACGGTGAGCCGCACATCACAGCCACCTCGATTATGCTGCGCTGTCACCGATTTGAAGTCAGCGATGAAGTGTTGGCTTCTTTGCAGGGCAGGAAGTGAGCTGGGAGGACTTCCTGCCGTCGCTGTCCTACATGATCGTGGACTCCAACAGGCCTCACATCCTGATCGAGGTGGAGTACATGATGGAGCTGCTCGAGCCGTCCTGGCTCGGCGGAGAAGGTCAGTCACTGAGCATCGACGTGGAGTCGACTTCTGTGGAGCCCACTCTGCTGGTCTCGTGCTTCCAGGTGGCTCTTACTTGACCAGCATGTTTGCCAGCCTGCATCTAATCCAGAGTATGGACCGAGACCGGCCGGCCTCAGGCTGCCTGACCCCTGAAGCCCAGGAAGCGTTGAAGGAGTGGCGCTGTAGGCGGAGCCGTGAGGCCCAGAGGCAGAAGGAAAACCTTCAGAGCCAGGTATCGTGAAGGTCCAGTGTTCTGTTCATTGCTTCATATTGTAGCAGCCACAAACTTCCGAACCATCAGTTTCCACTTGTTCCAACTTCCTGACCCAAACAGCAGGTGAGGTCAGAGGTTCTCATCTCATCTCATACGCTAACTGTCCTGCACAAGCCTTTGGTGGTCCATTTCCACGTTTGGTAAACACGTCTGGAATTCATTGGAGGGGATTAGTTTTTAAAAGGTAATCCGCTGATCTAGGCCATGCATACGCACGCACACGCACACACTTTCACCTGTTCTCACACCATTGGTTGGGATTGGTCCAAACAGATGCCAGAAAGAAAAAAAGAGAAAAGAGGCATTGTCAACGTTTGTGTGCGGTCACGTGGTGCCTCCCCGGGCTTCAAATAGCCCATCTAAGTGAGCCGGCAGCCAGATTCTTCTCCGACACAGGCGGGCGATCCGTGAGGCGAGTGCGATGAGGAAGTGGGCGGTCAGATAACATGAAATTTATTGAGCTGCATCTACGCATCCAAGCAGGCAAACACAATATGCACACGGACAGCGAGGAGCTCAGTGACTCTGTAAGTTGGACCTGTTGATGTGCGCGTGTGTGTGTGTGTGTGTGTGTGTGTGTGTGGTTGCTAAAAGTATCTAGTCAAATGGGCCCAATGTGATCTTATATAACGGCTTGATTCACTTTCACTTTGCCGTCAAAGTTGCTGTTTAGGCTCTCCAGAACTTTGGACTTCAGCAGCCACCTTCCAAGCATCCTTGACCCTGAGTCTTCTTTCTCTTCCTTGCCTCCAGAGGTGCGTTCGGATACTGTTCCAGGACGGTGAGCGGAGCGCCGTGCGGACCTTGCAGTGGCGAGCTGGAGAGAGCAGCCAGGCGCTGGCGCAGCTGTGTGCCGCCACCTTCGGCGTGTCTGACCCGCAGCAGTACACGCTGTACTGGCGCAGCGGCGGCGAGATGCGGGCCCTGCCGCCTCAGGCCCAGCCTCAGGATCTGGCGGGGCACAGCGAGGGGGGCCCCTCTCTCTCGTACCTGAGGACGGACCACGACTTCAGCAAGATGCGGCGGCTCACCAGAGGTGGCGCTGTGGACCTGAGTGAGTCGGTGTGCGAGGAGTGAATGAGAGGAGAAGCGTGGAGGGGGGAGGAAAGGAGGAGATGGATGCCGTCTCTCCCTGGTGGGGTTCATGAATGGACCAGGAGCAGCACGGCGCCTGGCGTGAGAGAGGGTTCTATTTGTGTCACCAACGTGGAGGGATGACAAGGTGAACTCCTGTTGCCTGGAAACTAAAGCACACAACCTGGTCCTGATGTAATGTGCTGGCATCTTCTCATTCGCCGTTCCACAATGACACAAAACCGGATGCCAAAGTTGACAGATTTGGACTTTAAAAAGGAGATGTGACCCACATTTGACTTTCTTTCTGTGTTTTTTGGCTGCGAGCGTTGTGAGGTCTTAGCATGATGAGTGTGAAAGAGGAGCTTTTTAGACCACTTTTGTGTTATTAACACACCATGTGGCGTGGTCTTGGAAACCAGCTGAATGTATTCGTTCCGGGGTGTCCAAACCTTTTCACTGAAAAACTGAAGAGTATGGGGGGGGGGGTACTGTAGTGGAGAGTGAGAAATCCCCGTTGCCGGTGTCTGATGGACAGGAAACATGGATTCACCAAGACAGCATGCATGAAAATCAACTCTTCATATGCGCAGGTCGTCGGACATTTTGGGTTGCATGGGTCATTTTGGGGTATTTTTTTTTTTTGTTCTCATGCAGGCTGTGTTTAATTTCATCTGCAGAATGTGCCACGGGCTAATAGAAAACGAGCCACGCATCACCAATGGCCCCTGGGTCGCATTTTGGGCACCCCTGAACTAGAACAGTCTCACCATCACACTGTGGTGGGTCAGGTCAGAACCTGACGACTTCTGCTGACTGTTCAACTTCACGTCTTGTGTTTCAAAGTACCTTTGATTGCCTGATGGGTGATTTCAGTAATCTTCAACGTGTGCAGGCTTTAACCAGCAAGTGATGATGATGTGTTTTGACCATAAACTGCATGCTTTTCAATTTGAGGCTCTGCGAATGTGTTGATTGTGTGAGCTCACTATTCTTTTTCAGTGTAAATGTGTCGGCTAAATCGCAATAAAACTATTTTACGTGTGCAGATGTGCTTTCTAGTGGCAACAACAGGGGGCAGCACAACGCATAATGAATTGTCAAACATTTAAAAGCAGGGATTTTCTACCGGTGGGTCACGACCCAAAAAGTGGGTCACGGGTCTTTGTCAAAAAATAATTATGTAATGACCCGATATCCATGAATGCACATTACGTCTGTGCTAGTCGCTTGCTATGCCACCGCAAGTTGGGCACCATCTTTGTGGGTTTGAGCGAAAGGGGAACACCATCAGCTGGAATTAATGTGTTGTCAGCAAACAATTTATATTCTGCTGTCTCACATGGGGAAATTCGATGTATTGACCCAGGCAGACAAGTGGTCTAAAGAAGATTTACTTGATGTTTCACCCAGGTCCATGTGCAAATACGCCGATTCAACTCCCCAAATATATTATGTACTGAAAACACCCACTTTTTGTTCAAATATTATTTTTCTGGATACAAACCTACTCTCTTCCTGGAATGATTATGAAACTTGTTTTGTGCTGGCACACCATCAACAGAGATGTGTAATGTCTTTTCATGAAAGGAACTGTTTGCAGCTGGCTCAAAATGACACTGCCAGCTCTGAGAAATGGCGCCTGCGCATTTGTGTTAATGGGTGGCAGTTTACATGCTTAGAGCGCATGAAGAGGGTAGGATATTTATATTTATATTTATATATTATATATTTATATTTATAATTGTGTGAGTATGTATGCGTTTGGTTGCAGTGTGGGCGGTATGGTGGTTTTCGAGGGCATTGTATTGTAACTCTGTAAAGCACTCGGGTTGAATTTAATATGTACAAAAGCGCTTTATAAATAAAGTTTGATTGCAACACATTCAAAAGTTAGCCCCCTCTAGGGAGCCATCCCTTTAAATTCAAGATATAAATCGATTTATTAAATAAATAAGATATTTGAGAAATTTGAAAAAAAAATCGTTGATTTAAAACACACATTTTAAGGTCACTCGATCAATAATAACCCAAAAACGAGGACTTACAGTGTTTTGAGTACTCTGCAGCTTGTCTTCATACTCCGTCGTTCTCTTTGTAGGAATTGGAATCCGCCCATTATGGGTCACTTTGTAGCATTTAAAAATATAAAAACGATATCAAAACAATAAATGTATCCATGGTATTTTCATTCCAAACAACTTTGGGTGCTTTCAGACGATAAATTGCGGTAGCCATATTAGATTGATGTCGGCCAATCAGAATCCGTGTTGTTGGACTGTGGCAGAAGCTCCGAGCCAATCAGAGCTACTCAATAGCAACTTATCAAACAGGATATTTAACAGTGAACAACTTTTTTTTACATGTTATAAACTTTATTTCTAAGTACCTTGCTTGTTAAAAAAAACTTCAAAAAGATAAAAGAGACAAAAACTGAGACGTGTGTTGAAGTTTTATCTGACTCCGCCTCCCAGTTTTTGCAGCACGCCAAGGCCGCTCTCCAGGTACTCTGCCCTGGTGAGCCAGAAGGAGTCCTTGTCCTTCATGATGTTGGCGAGCACGGCGCCGCCCAGGAATACCATGTGTTTGCGGCGTGGGGGGTCCTCGATGCGAATCTTAAACTTCTGCACATGTGAAGACAACAACTGAGAACACACACATTCACGGTGTTGTTGTCGTCGTGTGTGTTCTTACGGCCAACTTTTGCGTGTCTCCATCCAGAACTCTCTCTAGGTAGAGCTGCTTGATCTCCCGCTCCAGCCTGGATGGGAGGCCGGGGTACATGGTGCTCCCCCCGGACAGGACAATGTGTTTATAGAAGTCGACCCTGCCAACATTAAACGTGTCTTAGTCACATTACAGCGGCCTCACAAAGCCACGCCTACCTGAGGTCAATGTCAGCAGCCTGGATGGTGTTGAAGAGAAGCTCGGCCACGCCGGCTCCCTCCACGTTGATCAGGTGAGGCTGGAAAAGGGCTTCCGGGGCGCCAAACCTCTCGCCTCCTACCATCACCTGCCGTCCGTCGGGAAGCTGCGGCCATATTTAAATGCATTTGTTATACAGGTGATGGGAAAGTTGCATCCGACCTACCGTGTAGGACTCCACCAGGTAGGTGGTTTCTGTTGCGAGACGCTGCTCCTGCTCCACGTTGTAGCCAACGTAGCACAGCTTCTCCTTCAGCATGCGCACCGTCTCGAAGTCGGCCGAGTGGTTGAAGGCGTAGCCGCGCAACAGCAACAGCTGACATCACAAAGTAGGTCATGAGACGTCACCGCTCGAGACGTCACCGTGCAGCTTCACGCACCTTGATGAGGTAACGCGTGATGTCACGCCCGGCGATATCCAACCTGCGTGTCAAATGAGGCAAGGAGAAGCCCTCGTACACCGGACAGATATGAGTAACTCCATCCCCGGAGTCCACCACCACCCCTGTCAGAAGACCTGTTGGCAGAAGTCAGGGAATTCTTTTATTTTGTAAACTTGGCCTGGCGCTGGTTGTGTGTTCCTCGCACCCTGAGCGTAGAGCGTGAGCACGGCCTGGATGGCCACGTAGATGCCGTGGAACTGGTACTTCTCAAACATGACCTCAGCAATCTTCTCGCGGTTCTTGGTTGGATTCATGGGCGGTTCTGTCAGCAGAATCTGCACCATAGGAAGATTCCAACAATGTCACGTCTTTAAAACTAAACCTGACAGGTTTGTCTCTTCGGTACCTTGCATTGAGACGGTTCAATGTCCAGTCGCTCTGGACCGAAGGTGTGGTCCCACAGGTGGAGCATGTCATCCCAGCAGCGCACCATTCCATTCTCCATGGGGTAGGACACCTCGAGCAGCGAGCGGCACTCACTCGCTTCATCACCCACCATCAGGTCCTGAGAGTGAAGACGAATAGAAAACTTAATGGATCGTTGACGGGTCTTTATTTTCAAACACGTTTCATTTGAACCTCCTACTTTGATCTCGATGTTGCCCACTTTGGTGGTGGACCGGATCACCGGGCGACCCACCATGGCTGGAAAGATGTGGTCCGGGAAGTTGGATCCTGCAAAGCCGCACTTGACAAACTGCGCAGTGGAACCAGAAGCACATTAATCCCACACGTGATGGCTAAATACTTCCATTCAGTTTATTAATCCAGCTGCATTTTAATCTGCATCACTTTGACCCACTTTGACATTTAAACGTAAATGTGTGCCTCCTTTGCCTGAGGGCCTGTAGCACATTCCGTTTTCCGACTTTACTGTTTTTATAACGACCTAAAGCCCCTCCTGATATGTCACTTCCTGCTTCACAGCCAATTGCTGCTGCGATGAGAGCCTCACTGCCTTGTATGGCAGCCGAGGAGATCAACAAGTCTAGACGTGCTCACGCATTCCCGAACCAGACCACCTTCATCCTAGAAATGATCTGTCCGGGAACGTTATGAAATTAATTCTACAATACACATTTGCAATGTTCTTTGACCTACCCCCGTCCCGTTGTCGCAGACCACCACTCTCCTGCCTTCGGAGTCCATGTTGACGTGTCAACAGCTGACTACATCTGCTGCCTGCACACCTGGCTGAGAAGCAGTGGGTGGGGCTACTCAGCCTGACCCCACCCACCGAGGGACATCATGTTTCAGGTGAGCTCAAACACACACACACACAGCGTGACTTTGGATAAAAATACTTTTATTTATGAACAACAAACCTTCGTCTTTCATGAAAATGCAGTTTAAGTCGCAGGCACTAGCGAGAGCAATCACACTTTCACCCTTCGTGAGCCCAGCCAATCACTTTGCTGCTTTTGTCGGAATGGCAAACTACGGCTGGCACACGTGATGTGATTTGACGTGACGTAACGTGAGGTGATATGGTGTAGCGTGGCATGACAAGCGGTGACGTGAAGTGATATGACGTGCACGTGATGTGACGTAACATAACCTAACGTAAGGTGATGAGAGGTGACGTGATGCCCTGAGTTCCTTTAAGGCAGCGACATGCTCATCAAAGAATACGCCAACATGAACATCTTTTGTCTACAAAGTCTTCTCAAGGTCAACAGCCAAGGTCACCATTCTCGTTAAGTGCGTGACGTGTGTCACGGTGTGACGCCACGGTCCTCTCACGGCACTGCGCCCCACTTCCTGGTAGAGGTAGCCCCAGCACGTGCACGGTAGTGTCTCTAGGGTGCGTACGTCTCGTCCCCAAAGCCGTTGGCCGTCTCAGGACTCAAACTCGCTGTCGCTGCTGACGGAGATCTCGGGCGTGGAGGCGCCGGCCCCCCTGTGCTCGGTCCCCGTGCTGCAGTCACTGGCCTCTGGGCTGCCCAAGTGGCGAGGTGAGGGTGGTAATAAGTTGGGGCGGCACTCCTGAAGCGAGGCATCAGGTGAACCCCCAGACGGGTGCAGGGTGGGGTCCTGCTGCAATCTGGATGGAGCACAAAGACACCATCCACGTCGTGACACAAACCATTACTGGATGCTTGCTTTGACTCACCTGTTTTTGGCAGATGCAGCGCGGTCTCGTTGCCGCCGGTTCTTGAACCAGTTGCCGACCTGAGTGGGTGTGAGTCCCGTGGCCTGGGCCAGATGTCTCTTCCTGGACGGGTTCGGATAAGGATCTTGGAGGTACCACTCTCTCAACAAGCTTCGGGTCCTCTCCTGGAGGCACGAAGACACAGGACATCTGATATCATCCCATAATTCTTATATCATAATCGTCTTAGACTAATATTGTTGGAAGATTTACTCCCAAGTCAAGAGTCGATCCACTAAATTGGATCATGTTTATCAGCTTAAAGCAATGCCTCATCCTGCCACAAGACGGCGTTGAAGATCATACAAGTGAGGACTGCTGTCAATAATAAAAGTTTTTTTTTTTATGTATCTGCAAATTACTGTTAAGTCTTCAAACTTGAACGCGTCACCGGTGTTACCTTAAAGCAGTGAGTCTTTTGCTCGCCGTCCCAGATAGTCCGGGGCAAAGGGAACTTCTTACGGATCCGGTACTTCTCCACCGGGCCGAGGGGTCGGCCCCTGAGCCTCTCCGCCTCCCTGTAGTGTGCATCCAGCCACAGGTCCTGCAGCTTCGCGTGGGACTCCCGTGTGAAGCGATGACTCTGCAAGATCTGGTAAAGAGCTTCGAAGTTCCCCCCGTGGAAGGCCACCAGGGCTCGGGCGCGCATCACGGATTCATGCCGGTTCAGCGCCTCCACAGCGGAACCCGGCACCGCAGCGGGAAGGGACCAGAGGAACCGACCAAGGCGCTCCATGTCGCCTGTCTCCTCCAGGTTCTCGCACACCCGGGCCACCTGGTCCGGTGTAAACAAAGGTAATGGGAACATGAGTCCAGGTGCGCGTCAAAAAGGTGCCACCTCACCCGGGGTTTTCTACGATGTGACAGCAGGTCCTGGTGGCCACGGTGAAGAAAGCGGACCAGGAGTCGGGCGGTATTTATAGCGGGACACAATTAGCATCTCAGGGGATGTTTGGAGAAGGATTATTGGGCTCGACCATTAACCTCTTAGCGGGGGGTGCTGTGGACAGAGGTGACTGGCTCATCAGCTTGTTTGGGTCATTAGCCTGAGGGTGGGGTTGGGTTGGGGGGCACGGGAGGGGAGGGGGTGTGCGGGTACACGAAGAAGACGTCACCATGTCGGCCTTCACAGCTTTCATGATCATACGTCACCTGTTACACGTCGATACACGCGGGAGGTCGCCGTCAGGTGAAGGGGGATGATCCGCAAAGAGGATTGACATCACTGGAACATCTGCACGTTACTGTTACGCGCCACTGCGCCTGCGTGCGTGCGTGTGTGGAGGTGGAAGCCCACCTGGCATAATTAATTTGTGGCTTAAAGTCAAGCCTTCTGCCTTAAACTGACCTGTTGATTGTGTGTGTGTATGTGTATGTGTATGTGTGTGTGTGTGTGTGTGTGAGATGGGGGTCTTAGCATGCTGTATAAATCCACAGTGAACACAATTAACAAGCCACTGGGAGGAGAAGTAATTAGTATTATCTGCTTAACACTGTGGCAGGGAAAATGGCTTCCACATACACACACACACACATAAAGAGTAATTCCCTTCAGGCAAATGTGTAAGAGCTAATTACAAGCTCATTTGCAACTCAATAGCAGTATCCTCTCAGACAGCCCCCCCTAACCCCCCCCATAAGACACTGAGCGTTAGTTTAACGCCTCAACCCACACGTACACGAAGACGCCACACACCCCCCCCCCCGCCCCGCCACCATGTTGTCAGTCAACACATATCGGCGACTGACTACTTCACCTCGAACGCAGGTAATGTTTTCATGTGTCGGTCATGTGACAGCAGCCATGTTGGATATAGTAGAAAGAGACATGACATGACATGACGCCGCAGACGCTATCATGCTTTCTGTTTGAGGGATCAGATTACCCAAAGCTCACCTTTTAAAAAATAGCAGCGGATTATTTGCTTCTGTTTGCTGACACGGCTGGCAGCGACCGGTGGAGGCCCCGTCACTCGTTAGCGTTAGCGAACGTGACATAAGTCAGCGTGGCTTGGTTGTCGTGGTTACGTGCACGGTAACGGCTATTAGTGGCTGCGGTACGAAAAACAGTGGAGTCGCCATTAACCTAGCATGTTTTTGGAATGTGGGAGGAAACCGGAGTACCTGGAGAAAACCCACGCATGCACGGGGAGAACATGCAAACTCCACACAGAGATGGCCGTGGGTGGAATTGAACCCTGGTGTCCTAGCTGTGAGGTCTGCGCACTAACCACTCGACCGCCGTGCCGTCCCCAGCAAAAACATTAATTCATTCATTTTCTGCCGCTTTTCCTCACAAGAGTCACAGGGGTGCTGGAGCCTATCCCAGCTGTCTTCGGGCCCAGAGGCGGGATACACCCTGGACTGGTGGCCAGCCAATCACAGGGCACATATAGACAAACAACCATTCACACTCACATTCATACCTATGGACAATTTGAAGTCGCTAATTAACCTAGCATGTTTTTGGAATGTGGGAGGAAACCGGAGTACCCGGAGAAAACCCACGCATGCACGGGGAGAACATGCAAACTCCACACAGGGATGCTCAAGTAGAGATTCGAACACAGATCTTCCTGACATGCTAACCACTCGTCCACCGTGCAAAAACATTAATTCATTCATTTTCTGCCGCTTTTCCTCACAAGAGTCACAGGGGTGCTGGAGCCTATCCCAGCTGTCTTGAGGCGAGAGGCGGGGTACACCGCATAGACAAACAACCATAGACAAACAACCATTCACACTCACATTCATACCTATGGACAATTTGGAGTGGCTAATTAACCTAGCATGTTTTTGGAATGTGGGAGGAAACCGGAGTACCCGGAGAAAACCCACGCATGCACGGGGAGAACATGCAAACTCCACACAGGGATGCTCAAGTAGAGATTCGAACACAGATCTTCCTGACATGCTAACCACTCGGTCACCGTGCAAAAACATTCATTCATTCATTTTCTGCCGCTTTTCCTCACAAGGGGGTGCTGGAGCCTATCCCAGCTGTCTTCGGGCGAGAGGCGGGGTACACCCTGGACTGGTGGCCAGCCAATCACAGGGCACATATAGACAAACAACCATTCACACTCACATTCATACCTATGGACAATTTGGAGTCGCTAATTAACCTAGCATGTTTTTGGAATGTGGGAGGAAACCGGAGTACTCGGAGAAATCCCACACACGCACGGGGAGAACATGCAAACTCCACACAGAGATGGCCGAGGGTGGAATTGAACCCTGGTGTCCTATCTGTGAGGTCTGCGCG
Organism: Doryrhamphus excisus; assembly: GCF_030265055.1. NCBI lineage: Eukaryota > Metazoa > Chordata > Actinopteri > Syngnathiformes > Syngnathidae > Doryrhamphus > Doryrhamphus excisus. Next base: position 19,812,438 of record NC_080468.1, on the reverse strand, counting down.
CTAACCACTCGACCACTGTGCCGTCCCCAGCAAAAACAATGCATTGATATTTTGCATTAATTTGCATTATTTTGCAGCTTTTTGAGTGCATGTTGAGAATGTTGACTTCCTTCTTCTGGACCATGAAGAAGTGCAGCATGAAGCCATGAAATGTGTGTCCATGTAACAGGTGTTAGTGGAGTTGTTTAGGAATGGCCCGGGATTAAAGGTGGGACTTATTCTTACCTAAGAGCATAATGCTCATTAATTCCTGCTTTGGTGTCTTAGCTCCCCCTGATCCTCTGTGGACGGGCCGAGCCGGGTCGGGCCTGTGCTGCAGACGCCTCGGTGGCCTCGACGAGGGGAAGAGCGCTCAGCTGTCAAGCGGGATTGTTTGTCTATCTGAGCGGGAAGGCTGCGTAAGACTGACAGGTGCCGAGCAGGGCCTTAGTATAGCATCCTGTCCAACAATCCTCCCAAGAGATTTGAGGATTCTCTGACAAAAATGGTGGTCGGGAAGCCCCGGGGGCGGGGTTGCACATGACCCGTTTAGTGCTCTCGAGGGGAAATCCTCACATCAAGAAGTGGACGTTTGACAAAAGTATGGAGAAGCAAAAATGTACAGCCGCCCGCAAAACATGACTAAAGATGAAAGCGCACCACTCATTCAACACAAAGTATCATCAATAATAACCGATGGGGGTGGTACTACAGTGCTGCACTTCCACACTCTTTTGAGTGTATTCACATTGAGAAGTACAGTAACGTACTGTAGTAATATAGTGCAGTGTCAGTACCTCAAAAGTCAAAGTGGTGCCTGAGCTGCCATCAAAATTCACACACTCAAAAACTAAGTACACAATCTACACCAGGGGTGGGCAAACTACGGCCCGGGGGCCACATGCGGCCCACCAAGCGTTTGAATTCGGCCCGCCAGTTACTTTCAGAGTATTTCAACTTTTAACATGATGTCTTATTCAGTAAAAAAAAAAAAAAAAGTAAAATTACATTTTGTCGTTTGAGGGAAATGAGAACATGTAGCTGATAGTATGACACTTTTACAAATTCCCCCACTGAGGGACGAATAAAGGCATATCTTAATCATATAAAATAAAATTAGAGTGTGTGTGTGTGTTAAATATATGTTCTGGCCCCCCGCACAAATAATAATAAATAATAAATAATAAATAATAAATAATAAATAATAAATAATAAATAATAAATAATAAATAATAAATAATAAATAATAAATAATAAATAATAAATAATAAATAATAAATAATAAATAATAAATAATAAATAATAAAATGTGGAGAATAAATAGATGACATCAAATATGAACAACAATGTAGTAATTTGTACAAATAATTTAAATATTAATTCATTCATTCATTTTCTACCGCTTTTTCCTCATGAGGGTCGCGGGGGTGCTGGAGCCTATCCCAACTGTCTTCAGGGCGAGAGGCAGGGTACACCCTGGACTGGTGGCCAGCCAATCACAGGGCACATATAGACAAACAACCATTCACACTCACATTCATACCTGTGGACAATTTGGAGTGGCTAATTAACCTAGCATGTTTTTGGAATGTGGGAGGAAACCGGAGTACCCGGAGAAAACCCACGCATGCACGGGGAGAACATGCAAACTCCACACAGGGATGCCCAAGTAGAGATTCGAACACAGATCTTCCTGACATGCTAACCACTCGGCCACCGTGCAAAAACATTCATTCATTCATTTTCTGACGCTTTTCCTCACAAGGGGGTGCTGGAGCCTATCCCAGCTGTCTTCGGGGCGAGAGGTGGGGTACACCCTAGACTGGTGGCCAGCCGATCACAGGGCACATATAGACAAACAACCATTCACACTCACATTCATACCTATGGACAATTTGGAGTCGCCAATTAACCTAGCATGTTTTTGGAATGTGGGAGAACATGCAAACTCCACACAGAGATGGCCGAGGGTGGAATTGAACCCTGGTCTCCCTAGCTGTGAGGTCTGCGCGCTAACCACTAGACCGCCGTGCCACCGTAATTTAAATAATTCAGAATAAATAATTTAAATTTTGAGTGTGGGCAGGTAGAGGGGCTTATTTGGCACTGAGCAGTGTGACATCCAGGGGGAAGTCGCTGTCTCTAAACCTGCTTGTTCTACAGCGGATGCTGCAGAGCCTTCTCCATGACGCCAGAAACTTTGGTCCCGACTTCAGTGTGCGTACGAAGCCTCCTGAGAGAGAGTGAATATTCGCTTTTTAGAAGGAAGACATGACGGCCAGTGTTGGCACGCCGCCACTTAGTGTTGTGCAAACATCATTGTATCATAGCTGCGTGTGTCTTAGTGCATCGATCTGTGTGTGTGTGTGTGTGTGTAAGAACATATGTTTTATACTGGTGTCTACGTGTGTGTGTGTGCGTGTGTGTGTGTTATAATGTTGCCAGCAGCACAGCATGAAGCATGACAATCATGTCTGCAAGACCACTCGCTACAAGACCTCCTCACCTGTGTGTGTGTGTGTGTGTGTGTGTGTTGCTGAGCTGTCGTGACAGCAGGGGTGGTAGGCTAAGAGGTGTTAGTGTGGTGAGAAGGATTAGGACTCCTTTTCTCTCCACCCGGGGCCAGAGTCACGTCTCATTACTGCTGTCCTCCAGCCCGGCCCGTCTGGGATAGGTGTACATGTTTAAAATGCGTCCAGCCTGTCCAAGCTTTGAAAGGTGAGAAGCTCGTTGATGGCGGCTAAGCCCCTTACTTGTTTTAAGTCGACACTCGGAGTAGCGTGTTGGAGAGCTTGTTGTGTTGTGGTTTGGTACACATAAAGTTCAAGATGTCAAAATAAAACATATAACACAAACATGGAGAAGCACTAAAAACAACATGGTGTCAACAGAGAAGTCGGACCTGTGTGACTCCTTCATCTCTGACCCACAAGAAGCCTCCGTGTTCATGCCCCCCCCCCCCACCCCACCCCGCCCGGAGCTGCTCTCTCGGGTCAAGTTGGCGGGAGGTAGCCTCCTGCTGGGCTGCACAGGAGAGGACGGCCCTAATTGCTTTTGGCGTAAAGCTCTGTGACCCAGATAAGCCTGTGGAGATAAAGCCCAATTTGATCCAGCAAACCTGTTCTGAGCTACACCCGCCGCCTTCTGCCACTTGATCAACAACAACGGCGACGTGTCACACGCTCTCACGCCAAAAGCTAAAACGGCACCGCGTTACACTTGCGAACAATCCCCATTTTAACTGAAAAGCAAAAGTTCCACCATACGAAGCTAAAGCGTGTGACACTTTGAAAATATTAGTGGAATTCCAAGTTTTGCTCCAAAAAACGTTTTTCCCGCGGCCCCAGGTTTTAAAAGCAAAATGCTCAAACCAAATGGACGCGTTTGACTGACAGATTATCTCTTCAAGTCTGCACGCTTTAATTTTAAAGAGCGGCTTTTCATTGGATGTCGGCCTGACACCCCCTCGGTAATCATCATTGCTGGGGTGTCTGTAAAAGCCCATCTAAGCCGTGTTACACCACAGGCTAATGTGTCAAGTGGGCGGAGACAGCGACTTGTCAGCCCCCTGTCAATTCTGTTCGTTAACCCCTCACTGGCTCACCGTTTTTTTTTTTACGCCACCCCCTTTTTTAGTTATACTGTATGTCATTGGAAAGCTTAGTTTGATAAACGCTAAGCCTGTCGCAAAACATAAACATGAACGCAAACCTCACAGTATTCCAAAAATGGTCCTGTTAAGGTTGTTAACCTTTAACCTTTAGGTGACCAATGGAACGCCTGATCCTAACTAACAAAAACCTGTGTCAAATATGCCATTTTTATTGTATCATTGTCAAATTTGACAGATTTAAGCGATGGTCCATTGTATGGTCCAGTCCGTGAATACGCTGAATATGTCTCAGTTCATAAACAATATTTATCTAATAACACAACAAAAACCTAAAACTCGTAACTTAACTTGTTGAACAACCAATCAGACTACGAAAATGTCCTCTTCATTCCCTGATGAGAGTACAAGCTACATTTGCTCATTTTTTCGAGTGGAACATCAGGAATAAAATGTTATTCTGAAGCATATATTAATATGAACTATTAATTTTGGCCAATGTTTGCAGATATACGTACATGTTGCAGCAGCCCTTGCGTGACTACTTAGCTGGGTAGTCTACTCCTCTACTACACAAATAAACACCCTGAGGCATTAATCAACTGGAACAAATCACTTTATTCTAACAAAAAAATTAACAAAAAAATTATCACAAAAACACTGCAATGGAATGCTCACAACAAGGTAAAGCATGTGAAAAAAATAGTATTAAAATATAAAAACTATTGATGTATTCATAAAAAATAAATTGTAATGTATATACTGTATTAATATATAATATATATTAAAATATAGAAGACTTGGGTTATAATATAATAGTGTTAAGTTATGCATTTTCTGCCTCTATTGTTTGATTTATTGTATTGTTTTTGCTAGTGATAATCTTTTTGAACTCCTCATAACGCTCCTAATGACTTGATCCTCTTGTGTAAATACAAAAGGATCACGTTTCGCTCCATTTTTGAATACAAGTCGAAAAAATATGACGTCAAACGGCTCTTTTAATGTGAATGCACAACTGAGAGCCGGCTTTGTGCAGTACCTTTGTTTGGGGAATTTAGATTTCGTGAGCATAAAGCCCAGGTATGTTGAGCCACTTGCACGTATGCAAGCTTTATAGATGAGGCCCCAGCCCAGGACCTCCACATGTAGCACCTCCAAGATGGTCTGAGACCGGCCACATGCTCTATGCATAACCAAAGAATTTCTTCTTAGGAAAACTCATGGTTCTCTTAGAGGTCTGGATCTCACTGCAATTTGTCGTAGTAAAACGACTTGAGTGGGCAAACGCTCACATTCTATAGCATCTGGCTCTTTGGCAAGTTCCTTTTATGGATGAATCACTGAGATTTTTATAGCATGCATGGCATCATGTACTGTAGGTGAGCGGTTTGCTGATGTAAACATTAAATATCAAGTGGCCTATGGTAGTAGTGGCATTATGGTATGGGCAGGCGTATGTTATGGACAACTATATGTAGAGTTGAACCCCAAACCTCAAAGCTTATGTCAGGCGTCCTGATACACACTTCTTCGATTTTGTGCTTCAGCGCTTGTATCATTGTGCAAATGTACCGTGATCGATTACATCGGAAGCGTCATACGTGACAGAGCGTATGATTGTTTTCACTGAAGGACCAAATCTTCAAATCTGTTCTGAAACCCTCAAAGGTGCTTCATGAGGCATCACCCACCCATCGCTACGAACCATGAACACAGGTGCTAAGGCCCATTGTTCTGCCATTCATCCACGACCATCACCTCCTGTTGCAGCACGATAATCCACAGCTTGCAAAGATCTGTAGAGCATTCCCGGGAGCTAATAACATCTCAGTCATTTCATGACCAGCATATATACTCCTGGACATGTCACCCATTGAGGTCGTTTGGGATGCTCTGGGTTGGCGCATACAACAGCGTGTTCCATTTCCTGCAATATTCAGCACATTGAAGAGTGGACCAACATTCCACAGACCATAATCCACAATCTGATGAGCTTGATGTGAAGATGTATTGCGCTGTGTGAGCCAAATTGTGGACGTGCATTCAAAAGGTTAAAGAAGGTCAAATTCAGTTGATCTGTAAAAGACGATTTTCTATACTGATTTTTTTTTTTTTTACCGAGTATCCCTAACTTTTGGTCAACAAAACATCCACATCTTAAATTTGCGTTAAAGGTGACAAAACAAATGAGTTCAAATTTGTCCTCCTGCTTTATTAAGAACAGTACAAAGTCCAAATAAATAGAAATCAGTGCAATGTAATATAAATAACCAAAAGACTTAACAATAAATACTGTGCAGAAATGACAACAATGGCTCAGGTGCTACATATGCTACACGTTAACGCTAACGAGGCAGGCTGACAAAAACGGTGAAGATCTCTAATTTAGTCATGCTAGCAGTGACCAGAAATGCATTTAGTCCTGTGTCAGTCATTTGAGTCTCTGCTAACGGGGCGGGGCCAACGTTGTAGCACATGACATGGGCGGTCAATGGGCCTCAAGTCAACCTCAAGGCGCCTGCTGCCATCTGGTGGCCGTTGGGGTCACTGCCTGAAATGCGGTCCGGTGAAGTGGATGTTTTCAGCATCTCCTGCTCGAAGATGGATATTTGCTCTTCAGAGCTTCTTTGAAGCTGCGAAAGAGAAGCCGGTTACGTTTGTTTTCCTCCTCCTTCCTGGCGTGGAACTCGCCCTGGATCTTGAAGCCGCGGTGGACCAGGAAGGCCGAGTTCAGCACGGAGAAGCGGTACCCGGCCACGTGGAGCTCACAGGCCTGCCAAAGACCAACCATTAGCGTCTGCAGAGATTCAAAGTGGACACGAGAAGCCAAAAATACGGAGGAACCAACCTGGCTGATTCGGTTGAAGCCGTACTGTTTGAAGTTCTCGTCGTACAGCGGAACGCCGCGCAAGCCGATGTAGAACGGCTCCCAAGGATCGGTCCAGGTGAGCGTGTAGGCCACCTCCAGGGCATCGCCACCTCGCACGTGGCCGTTGATCCACCGCGAGTAGTTCGTGGGGGCTTGGCAGCGGGGGCACAGCTCTTCATAAAACGGCCGCACCTCGCCCACCTGGTAGAGCTGCACCAGCTCGGCCTTGGTGGCGGGCATCTTCCTGGCGTGGCGGATCTCAAAGGCGGGCAAGACGAACACCTGATCGGGTGCGGGCTCGTGTCTCAAGACCATGGCCAGGAAGTCCCGGTGCAGGTCAGCGCTGGGCATCATGTCCATGTCCATCACCAGGATGTACGAGGACTCCGCAGCCCCCCGGGCCACATTCCGAAGAAGATTGTTAGGGTAGGAAATGTTTCCACTGATGGCATAGTTCTTAAATTTATCCCTGTAGGAATCCAGCCTGGAGAAGACTGCAGCGCAGTCATCCAGGCCCGCAAAGTGCTGGTGGTCCTGCTCGGGGAAGCTGGCCATCTCCCCTGAAAGGCAGACCAGATGGAAGTCCACCAGGGCCTGGACATGGGGGCACAGCAAGCTGAGCGCGTACACCAACGCTGTAGCAAACTTGACATCCTGGCCGTGAGCAAATATGGCCACAGAGAGTGGGTTCTGCCACCTCTCCACAAGAGCTTCAATGTGGTGAAGGTTGTTGATGGTGGTATGGGTAGCCAAAGTCAGAACGTTGGAGGTCGGATTCTGATCGCTTTTAATGAGGTTCTTGTACACTCGGTACTGCCCACTGTTGTCAAAGATGCCTCCTGTAGAGAGAGAATACCTCAGACGCTCCTTGCGTGAGTTCCTCTCGGGGTGTTCGATGTTCCTTGGACCAGAAGCTCCAAAGAGCTCCGAGTAGCGGTACCGCTGCTGTTTGCCGTGAAACTTTGACAAGAAGGACAAGTAAAGGAGCTGCAAAAGCGCCACCAACAGGAGAGCACTCAGCACCACTCTGAAAACAGAACATTTCTTGGACAGATGCATTCCACAAGAACCTAGCCCAAACTGAGAGGGTGGCCTGGTATTTGGGATCCTTGCTTGGGTTCAGGGCGAGCTAACGTAGCCTACATTGCTAAACGGATGCTAGCGGCCTAGCCTAGCGCAGCTATCTCGTCTGACAGTAAAGATGTTCATCTGGCGCGCCAAGAGATTAATTCAGCAAAGAATTCTTAATAAAAGTGCTGATCTCCACGTCATTTGATATGTAGAAAAACTAAATCATTAGCTAACTAAACTGTCACCATGCATTCAACGCCTTTGTCTCGTCTTCACTGAGCTACTTACCGTACAGTGTTGTGGCGTTCGCGAACAAACTGGTTCTTTTGAACAGCTCGTTAACATGGACGATGGGAACCGAGTTGCACCTGGTAATTTTTTTTTTAATTCTTTTCCCAGTTACACTGGGGAGGGGGCACAGTCTAACTGCGTGGTGCTTCTTATATAATGCAAAAAGTATTATCACTGGCTTCTTAAAACGTAAATCTAAAACTGAGCCAGTTTTGAACGGCTCTTTACGGCTCACCAACCACCATTAATACCGTAATGCCTACACTCCAAGCGCAATGCACTTTTTAGCCGGCTGTTGTGACGTTAATTGTGCCCAATAAATTGTGCTATCATTGGTAACTACTATTTTCAGTGTTGTATTAACGGTCACATAAAAAAAGACAACTTTTATTGCATTTCCCCAATGAAACATAACACATTTTGTGTTTCATGAGAACATTTAATCTTCCAGGTTGTAATAACAAAACGGTTTTCTGATACTTTTATGGCTGTAAACCATATTGAAGCACTATGAAATCAGTTTTCTTATTTTCAACTTAACAGTCCGTAATCTGACATTTTGAAAATGCAACAACGCAAAGGCAAATTCCTTTTAAACTGCAACTGTCCTCAATATGTGAAATGCTAACATAGAAGCATACAGTCAAAAACTAGGAAACCAAAACACCCGCTCCGCTTTTCGGGGCACTTCCTTCGCTGTTGGTGGAGGACGTTGATTGGCCTTGTGCTTCTCCGTCACCCTCGCCCACCAAGCGAATGTTGTAGCGTTCCCTGTACTCTGTCAGCTCACGCCCTTTGTCCTGCATCTTTGTGTTGATGGACTCAATTATTTTGGATATCTGTAGGGGGACAGAACAGAGTTTAGAGTTAGTCGACTTTTAACAGCAGAATAAATGAATTAAATGTAGCGGTTACTTGAGGCGTCCAATCAAGTTCAGATCAATTTTAAATGTACTGGCAGCTTAAAATGTTGAACCTGTTCTTTGTTTGTTTCCAGCGCCGGTAAAACTTCTTTCACGGTTCTCTCCACCAACACTCCACCAACGAGACGAAAGCATTTCCTGGATGGATCCACATCCTTCAGGGTGTCAATGACTAAGCTGGATATGAAAACACATAAAAACATTGGTTGAAAAAAAAATGCAGTTTGGCGCTGAGGAGTAACAGCAGCTTTAATTCATGGGAGTGCATCATAATCACAAAATGTGTAAATGTCAGAGCCAATATCCTTGTTAAACAATAAAATAAAGTAGTGTTGGACTCACCTGTGTTCATTAATGTCCATCTCCAACTCTGCCGCTTTGGAGGCCATGCTGCGCTGTTCCTGACGCATCCTTTGAAATGTTGCCACCACCTGCCAATGGCGACAGCACTCGTTGATTCATATTCACATTTTCATGTTGTTCAGACAGTTTGCACCGACGTTGTAGAATACGGCAAAATAAGCTTCACGCCAACCAGCTAAATTATGATGCAGTAGTTTGCGTAAAGTGCGTAACTTGTAGTGTTGTGTGGCGTCCACTGATAAATATAGCGTCCATGCTAAGTGAACGCAAATAACGACTGTACACGTTAAAAGCCGACAATCGTCAAGTAAGGCACCAGAACCATCCACCACAGAGTATATTTCTTTAATCTATATTTATCTATAGAAATGTTTAATTGTGACAGCACTAATTTTGGGCCAGACGACGGCGTTAAAATGCTAATGTTAGCATTAGCTAACCGAGGGTCTAACAGTGGATCCACGTTACACTAAGCACCAGAATCAGAACCAGTAAGTAGATACAAGATGTTTGGGCTGTACTTGGCGCTACCTGTTCAGCGGAGGGACCGGACTGTTTACCTCCGGCAGTGCTGCCGGATTTCGTACCCGTGTTGCTACTGTTGGCTGCCATTTTGAAAGGGTGTTGCTGGGAAGTGAAGGGCAGCCGATGATATCGCCTGTGTAGAAATACCACATTAAAAATGTGGTTACTTCCGTTTGCCTGAGCCTTCTTTTGACGACTAATGTTAATCTTTGACGGGAGAAAGGGCACAAACATAGCTGCTGATGACTGTTAAACTTTAACATGGAGTGAAAAGCTTGACACTGGATTATTTAAACCAATGTTTTTGTCCATTTTGGGATCATATGCAAAAGTTAGTTCCTCACTTCCTGCTTTGACTGCGAAGCTGCACTACAGGTAAACATGATTCCAGTTATTATTATGATGTTATGCTCAAGTAACAGGTTTTCAGAATATAAAGGGGGTTGTTAAAGCCAAGTGTTATGTTCAAAGTTCAAGGACTGTTCTTATAACATTGTCAGAACATGTCACTTTAATATCAGCATTATTGCTTTTAACGTGAATGTCATTAACTGAATGATGAATCTGTCCTTCTGTAGAATGTCCAGCAGTGGCTGGCCGCTCGCTGCGGTGTGTCAGATGAACGCTACTCCAGACAAGCAGGCCAACTTGTGTGCTGCCAAAGAGCTGCTGGAGGAGGCGGCACAGCGAGGTGCCAGCATGGCGTTCCTTCCTGAGGCGTTTGATTACATTGGTAGTAGTCATGAGGAGACCTTGGCGCTGTCGGAGAGCCTAGAGGGGAACACAATGATGCAATATTCTCAGATGGCCAGGTACACGTTTAGATATCTGTAAAAAAAATAGTACATTCGCATTATGCTCTTGATTCATTCCAGGAAGTTGGGCATCTGGCTGTCTCTGGGTGGCTTCCATGAGCGAGGTCCAGCCTGGGAGACTGAGAAGCGGATTTACAACAGCAATGTGGTCATGAACAACAAAGGTAAGTGACGGTTTGCTATGGTCGCTCCATCACACGTCTCCGCTTGACATTTTCCTTCTCACAGGTCAGATTGTGTCGATATACAGGAAGTCCCACATGTTTGACGTGGAACTTCCTGAAAAAGGCATCTCCATAAAAGAAAGTGCCTTCACCATCCCGGGACAGTCGCTCGTGTCTCCGTTCCAAACGCCTGTTGGCAAGGTGTCTTTCCCTGACTGGACTTCACGCGAGTGTGGGCTTTCCTTTTGGTAAATGTTGCCTTTTTCCTTCAGGTTGGTTTGGGAGTCTGCTATGATTTAAGATTCCCTGAGCTGTCACTGGCGCTGCAAAAGAACGGCGCTGAGATCCTGACGTTCCCGTCAGCCTTCACCGAAGTCACAGGGGCTGCCCATTGGGAGGTAATAAGAACGTAATGTATGCTCAGTGACATGCATCCCTTTCTAAGAACCTTTTATTACCAGGTGCTGCTCCGCGCGAGAGCCATCGAGAATCAATGCTACGTCCTGGCGCCGGCACAGGTCGGCCAGCACCATGGCAAACGCTCGTCCTACGGCCACGCCCTGGCAGTGGACCCCTGGGGTGTTGTGATGGGTGACTGCGGAGGGGAGAAAGCAGGGGTGCTGCTTGTGGAAGTGGACCTGGACAAGATGAGGAGCATCCGCACAAACATGCCGCTCCAAAAGCACCGCAGAGAGGAGAGTTTTTACACTAGATTATCTGATGAGCAATGACATCGTAAAACATCAGGACAGATGTGTGTCAATCAGAAATTGGAATATAAGTTATACTATTTGTATGGGCTAGTATGGGACTCTCATACTTATTATGGTGGAATAAATGAATGCATCACAAACATCTTTATTACATTTTTATTAACATCATCAAATAATATTACAAAACATTAACACAAAGTGCAATTACAGTACAAGAAACATTGAAATATTCTTAGTTTAGGGGACAAATAACAGGGAGGACATTCTTTGCAGCGGTGAAGTCATACATTGATAATGAGCTCGGCCATGGGAAACAGGAAGTGAACGTCACTGACGCCTAAATTTGACTCAAACGATAACGTCGCCGTGCTGAGGATGAGGAGGCTGAGCAAACGTCTCATTTAGCAACGAAGATGATGAACTGTTGCGTCCAGGCCGGATTTGAGGCTTCGACGAGGTTTGTTTCACGTCACGTCCTTCCGGTTAGCGAACGAGGGGGTGCGGGAGAACGTTAGCTTGTCCGAGGCCGTGTTTTCCGGCTCAGACACCGTTCGTGTAAGCTCGTCATCTTCGGAGCTTATTTGCACTTTCTCTGCCAGAGAACAGGTGCTTCTTGCCTGCTAGCTTGCTAGCCAGCGAACAAGCGAGCAGCGCAAGCTAGCTTGGTTAGCATCCATCCATTGAGTTTGTTATTGTAATTGTGGCTCTTGATTGTGAAAGCTTGTTCTCTTCAGCTTTAAGAGCGGCGACGTCGACGACTGTACTTAAATTGTGCCCTGATGTAGAGCAAACTCACGACTACCCGTCAAGCTACCACTTCAAAGTGTAGGAACCGATGTATTTGTAGATACAGTATTAGGTGTTGTAAATAAAAGGTGAAATGTGCAAGTTAGCCGAGCACACAGCAGTACTACTTAGCATGTGCAAGAGCTGTGGCTTTGCTCCATTCAAAGGTCCAGGTTGAGATATTAGTGATGTCATAACAATATGTGACGTCATCGCTACGGTGGAAGGAGGCTGTGTGTTTTGCTTACATGAGAAATAGTGCTCAGTCATCCCCACAAGCGTTTAGGGACTCCTCCATAGTGTCACCTTTTGAAATGATCTTGTTCATGGCATGCACAGTGTCCAAAGTGCAGCTTTTTTATTGGCCCTTGGTGCATTCTAAAAATATAAATCAGTCATTTTACAAGACTAAAATAAAAATATTCTGAGAAAAATCTCACAAGGAAAAGCAGAAAAGTACTAATTTTACGAGAATATTGTATGTTTATGAGCAAAAATGCATGTAGAAAGTTGAAATAGCTAGAAAATGTAAAAAAAACCCAAAACAAAACAGCAGAAATGGGAAAAACTGCTGTAATTTTAGGAGAATAAAGTCAAAATAGGACGTAAATAGAAATATGAGGAAAAAGTTGTATTCTAACAAAAATGTGTAAAAGAAAAATACATTTTAAAAAGTCATAATATGAGAACCAAAACAAAATAAATTTGTAATTTTTGAAAAATTTGGTTGGGGAAAAGTTATATGGGAATAAAGTCATAATATTACAACAACTACTAAGATTATTTATGAAGAAAACATGGGAAAAAACTGCAAAAATTAAGAAAATAGCAAATACGGATGTTCATGGTAATAATATGTTTTTTTTCAACTAGCTGAGATGCTTTTTTTTTCTTGAACCATATACAACTTATTAGCATATTTACAATACAGGAATATCAAAGTGGCTGTTACATAATTGCTTTTGCAGTATGTGGCCGTCGCTGGAAAAAGTCACACAAAACTTTTTTGGCTACTCTGTATCTGTCACAAGCACAGCAGCAGAACTTCTTCACTGACTTCTTTAGTGCAGTTTGCAGAAGTAAATGTAATGTGTGTATGTGTGTGTGTGTGTGCTAGCTCAGCAAATGTGAGGTGGTGGTTGGGCGTGTGCCACCCTCAATAACTTGTCCGTTATTAATGTCCGTCCCAACAACACAGTTGCATCCTCACCGTATACTTTACCTATATGTCCACCGCGCCCTCCTCTCCTCTGTCACCCAGGGTGCTTTGCTAAATGGAGTCGGAGCAGCTGTACCACAGAGGCCACTGCAGGAACAGCTACAACAGCATCGCCAGCGCCAGTAGCGACGAGGAACTGCTTGATGGAGCCGGCATCATCATGGACTTCCACACTACTGAGGACGACAACCTGCTGGATGGGGACGCTTCCTCCCCAGGTATGGAGCGCCCTTACGGACCCGCTCAACTCTTGGTCATTTTCATGCCCACTTCATGTAGGTTTGGGTTTGGGTTGGGGTTGCACACTGCCTCATCCACTTCTTGAAGCTTGAGTCGTTAGCGCCTCCAGTCCACTAGGTGGCACAATTTAACCATCAGAACCTTCCATAAAATGTACAGTGTTAGAAAAGTGTGTGTTTTAATCCAGCAGTCTTTGAAGAACATGTTATGAATTTAAACAAAAACATAAGTTTAAAGTGATGCCATGTTCCCTGGCAACCGAGCGCGCTGCGCGAGCATGTGATGATGTCATCAGTCTTGAGGGTCAGCCGCTGCAGTGGAGCGCGCGCGAGAGAGAAGGAGAGAGAGAGAGAGAGAGAGAGAGAGAGAGCGAGCGGGGAAGGAGGGGCCGTGCGAGAGGACACACACACACACACGCTGCTCGTGTTCCTTGGGCAAACATGGCAGCTGCAGACCCACACACACACACACGGCAGTGCGTAGTGAAGCCTAGCCTAGCTTAGCCTAGCCTATCCTCGGTTTGCCGTCTCGTCTATCAAAATGGAGGACGAGGACGCAGGTGCCGACCCCTATTTGCCGTACGACGGGGGAGGTGACACCATCCCCCTGCAGGCGATCCCAAGGAGAGGTACGTCTCGTCTCTCGCTCCATCCATATGGGAACCTGCTAGGCGAGGCACCGTTGCTACTGACGACGCCGTGCGGCGGTGCAGAGATAATGAGATTAGCGCGAAGGCTCGGGCCTGTGGGCATTACGCCGCTCTATATACAGTACATGAAATGTCCGAGCAGTCCACCTGCACTGTTCTCTGTGACACCTGTTGGACGATGCTGGAATGGCACCTCAAGTCACATGACAGCTCCTCACTTCATGAATATTCATGTGTTTTCATACATCTGAATGTGGGAGCCTGTCATTGCTGTGTGGGTTTGCGCCCAGCAACTTTGTGCCGTGTTGTTTCCTGTCGGCTTTGTTAGCATCTTAGCCTGACTGAGCAGAGACAAAAGGCCCCGGATGAGTTTCAGTCAGCACGACGTTGCGATGTAGCCTCATCTACTTGTGTGTCATTCAGCATGTAGCGGTTTAAAAATCCTCAACAGGTATTTAACATTATGGCCTGGAATCTCTCACTGGAGGTATTTTTTGTTGCTTCAGCTAGGGACTCTATTATAGAGGCCGTTGGGGTCATTATGTACAGCCGGTCACATGACAGCTGACCCAGAGTCAGCTGCCGGCAAAACTCTCTGATTTACTGCAATGGCTCCACATAAACACTGTCGTGATGTTGTCCATCATGTAGTCCCCATCTGTCCCTCGTAGGCTCCAACTATGCCATGTCTAACGGTGGTGGTGGGGCTGCCAGCAGCACCACTCATCTCCTGGACTTCTTAGAGGAGCCCATTCCTGGGGTGGGCACCTACGATGACTTCCACACCATCGACTGGGTGCGCGAGAAGTGCAAGGATCGCGAAAGGCACAGGAAGGTAATGACATGCTGGAAAGATGTTCTTTCAGGAGGCCGCGGCCCTTTCAGCAAATATTGACAATTTCAATAGTAAGCACTTCTCAGCATAGAGGAAGTGATTACGTGAGTGGACTAACTGGTGGTGTGTGTGTGTTTGTGTGTGCACAGATAACCAGTAAGAAGAAGGAGTCGGCATGGGAGTTCACCAAGAGTCTGTATGATGCCTGGTCAGGATGGCTGGTGGTGACGCTCACAGGCTTGGCCTCAGGTAAAGACCTTGGAATCAAGCCAGTACGTCAGATTCAAACATGCATGGTCCTACCCGTGCAGGCAAACAGGTAAAACATCTCTTAATCTTTCTTTTCTTCTTCTTCTTCCTGCTAGGCGCATTAGCCGGTCTGATCGACATCGCTGCCGACTGGATGAACGACCTGAAGGAGGGTGTGTGCCTGAGCGCCATGTGGTTCAACCACGAGCAGTGTTGCTGGACGTCTAACGAGACCACCTTTGCCGAGAGAGACAAGTGTCCCCAGTGGAAGAGCTGGGCTGAGCTCATCCTGGGCCAGGCCGAGGTAGCGTCAGCTGGCGATGAGTGGATGCTTCCACGTGAAGGGACTACCTGATTTACTTGACTTTCTACCTGCAGGGTCCAGGCTCGTATATTATGAACTACTTCATGTACATCTACTGGGCTCTGTCCTTCGCCTTCCTCGCCGTGTGTCTTGTCAAGGTGTTTGCTCCGTACGCTTGTGGCTCAGGGATCCCAGAGGTAAAAAAAAAATTAAGAAATTGACTCTTTTCTCTTCTTGGTGGGATGCTTTAGTCTCTGTTCTGCTCAGATCAAGACCATCCTGAGTGGGTTCATCATCAGGGGCTACCTGGGAAAGTGGACCCTGATGATAAAGACCATCACTCTGGTGCTGGCTGTGGCATCGGGTCTCAGTCTGGGGAAGGAGGGCCCGCTGGTCCACGTGGCGTGCTGCTGTGGGAACATCTTCTCCTACCTGTTCCCCAAGTACAGCAAGAATGAGGCCAAGAAGCGAGAGGTTCTCTCTGCTGCATCGGCAGCCGGCGTGTCCGTGGCATTCGGAGCACCGATTGGCGGCGTTCTCTTCAGCCTAGAGGAGGTGAAACAACACGAGCTCGTGTGATGTGTGCTGACAGGATGAAGCTTGAATCTCCGTTCTCTCCTCCAGGTCAGCTACTACTTCCCTCTGAAAACACTGTGGCGCTCCTTTTTTGCTGCGCTGGTGGCTGCCTTTGTCCTGCGCTCCATCAACCCATTTGGAAACAGCCGCCTGGTGCTGTTCTACGTGGAGTACCACACGCCCTGGTACCTGTTTGAGCTCATCCCCTTCATCCTTCTGGGGGTATTCGGAGGCCTTTGGGGTGCCTTCTTCATTCGAGCCAACATCGCTTGGTGTCGGAGGCGAAAGTCGACCCGCTTTGGCAAGTGCTTGTCCATCCCAGGTCCAAAAGTCAGTCTAAAAGAAATACTCATTTTTCCGTGTACCTCAGGTAAGTATCCGGTTTTGGAGGTGATCCTGGTGGCAGCGATCACGGCCGTCGTTGCGTTCCCGAACCCGTACACCCGCCAGAACACCAGCGAGCTGATCAAGGAGCTCTTCACGGACTGCGGACCGCTGGAGTCGTCGCAACTCTGCCAGTACCGCAGCAAGGCCTTCACGGATAACCCCAACCGGCCCGCCGGGCCTGGCGTCTATGCCGCCATGTGGCAGCTATGCCTGGCGCTCATCTTCAAAATCATCATGACCATCTTCACCTTCGGCCTCAAGGTGATTCTACGTTTGCGTTATCTGCAACCAAAGCATCATTAACCACTTCCGCCCCCTCCAGGTGCCATCTGGCTTGTTCATTCCCAGCATGGCAATCGGGGCAATCGCGGGACGAATCGTTGGCATCGCCGTGGAGCAGCTGGCATCTTACCACCATGATTGGTTCTTATTTAAAGACTGGTGTGAGGTCGGAGCCGACTGCATCACGCCTGGACTCTACGCCATGGTGGGGGCGGCCGCTTGTCTGGGTGAGTCTAAGGACGCTTAGTGTTCAAATTCTCTGCTTTCCATTTGCTCATTTGCTTGGTTTGGTCCTCCTCTGTAGGCGGCGTCACTCGGATGACCGTCTCTCTTGTGGTCATCGTCTTTGAGTTGACTGGCGGCCTAGAGTACATTGTGCCGCTCATGGCTGCCGTCATGACCAGCAAATGGGTGGGCGACGCCTTTGGCCGAGAGGGCATCTACGAGGCTCACATCCGCCTCAACGGATACCCCTTTCTGGACGCCAAGGAGGAATTTACGCACACAACGCTCGCCAGGGAGGTGATGAGGCCCCGCCCCAGCGACCCGCCACTCGCTGTGTTGACGCAGGATGACCTGAGCGTGGAGGAGCTGCAGGCCACCATCAATGAAACAAGTTACAACGGTTTCCCAGTGATCGTGTCGAAGGAGTCCCAGAGGCTTGTGGGCTTCGCTCTGCGCAGGGACATCACGATCGCTATCGGTAACCACAACCACCTCCCACTCCAGCTCCTTCCTGCCGCTCGGTTGTTCTAAATGGACCTGTTCCTCCTCAACAGAAAACGCTCGCCGCAAGCAGGAGGGCATCTTGTTGAATTCCAGGGTGTACTTCACACAGCACGCCCCCACCCTGCCTGCTGACAGCCCCCGCCCCCTAAAGCTCCGCTCCATCCTGGACATGAGTCCCTTCACTGTGACGGACCACACGCCCATGGAGATTGTGGTGGACATCTTCAGGAAGTTGGGGCTGCGACAGTGCCTGGTCACTCACAACGGGTGAGTCGCGTTTGTGCACGCGCACTCCGCCCACATCAGTGCTGCGCGTGGAACGGTTGCTGTTTTGGGGCGGCTGTGCCAGTAACTGGTGTGTGTTGCAGGATTGTGTTGGGCATCATCACAAAGAAGAATATATTAGAACATCTGGAGGAGCTCAAGCAGCACACGCAGCGCCTGGTGACTAAGCCCCACCCCTTTTACACACATGACACGCAGTTTTAGGCCCTGCCCCTCGCCTCCTACGGAGGCATGGCTGAAAGGTGGTGTGCGAGAGAGTCGTGGCTGAGTCCTACTTTAACTTTCTGTCATGGGGGTTTAGTTTGGTGGCTTTCTAAGACGAACAGGTCAAAGGTCAGCTTGGTATGCTTCCTGGTCGTGTCTGAAAAGATGTCGATCCAGATCTGTGCTGTTGCATCATTGACTTCTCTTTCTTTGTGTCCTGAAACTTCCCCCCCCCTGGGCCTTCGCAGACGGATGACATGTGACGTGACACGATAGCAACCACTTGGCGGTTAGCCCTTGCGGAGAGCGATGTTGTACTTCCTTCTGACCGGTGTTGGAGAGTGCTGTGTTGTGTTGTGGTGCTTTTAGCACTAGCTCGCTAGCATGTGCTAAATCCATCTGCTATGTTTTGTCTAAGCCAGCGAAATTATCTAGAAGAAGCTTTGCTGGCTTTCAGGAAACACTGGGTTCACGCACTCTTGCTGACCTTTGACCCTCCACCACTGTGGTCTCCCAAGCGTCAAGAGAGCATTTTTTGTGTTGGAAGATCTTGGGTGACCAGAGTGTAGTCTTTCCGCTGCTCTTTCACTGTAGTTCCGACTAAACACATGCCAGTGTCGTAGCTCATTGAGACCTGGACTGATGATGGTGTTGCCGTGTCCAAAGTCGCACGTTTTGTCACTCTGGTTTGGTGTCCCAGCGGACTGCGATTCAAATGGCTTGGTGCATACGGGGAACTCATTTCCTGCTTCTTTTTGCAGTATCCTGTCACCACTTTCCCTGTTTTTGCTGGCCAGGACCAACGTAGAGCACCTTTCACTCCTTCTCCTTCTGGTTCTTTCCTCTTCTTTTTGTTGGCATAGAAACCATCCAGAATGCAGTTAGTCGTGGATTGTGTGCTTCTGTGTCGCAACCGGGACAGAATGCGCCATCAATAAAAATCACATCCCGGCTAACTTCTCTCTCTCTCTCTCCCCCTGCAGGCGGCTTCTCGGCATCATCACAAAAAAAGATATCCTCCGTCACATGGCTCAAATGGCAAACCAAGATCCCGAGTCCATCATGTTCAACTGATCCGCTCCTTTCAGGACGGCTGGGTGGGAGGGGGAGGTGACAGCGAGGAGGAGCAAGAGGAAGAAGTGCACCTCCTGGACGGCGCCAACCTCTGACCTTTTGACACTTTTTGTTTCCTTTTTCACTTTTGAGCTTTATAGACTCCTCCCGTGGCCATGAAAGGGAACACCTCATGCATGTGCTCTTGTCCGCTCGACGCAACGATGCAGCTGGACCTGTGAACCTTCCTCACCTGTTCGTCCTCCTCAGTGAAGCGGTTGCCATGGAAACAGAAGTCTCCCGTTTCATGGAATATTGTACGTGCACGGGAGACACAAAGTAGAAGAGAGCGTCCATCTGTCCGTCCGTCCATTCATTCATTCATCCATCCATCCATCCGCGTGAAATGAAGGTGAAATAAATGATGCAAGTTGTCAGTTACTTTTCACTCTCGCTACTTTTCCATTGGGAACACTGCATCTTCCCGCTGAAGCTTTCAGGCCTCTGGAGAAAAATGTGGATTTACCGCAGAGATTGTCTCCACCGATGAAGATGGTCAGCATGGAGAAGAGTGTTTCCTTATCTTGACGTTTCCTCATTTCTGTGCCGTGTCAATGAAGTTGTGCATCATTGTGAATAATTTCATGTTTGATTTCTTTGATTGTACATTTGAAACAGGAAGATTCATTAAATTTGCTTTGAACTTTAAAGAACATACTGTTCGTTTATCCAAGGTTACAATGTTGGGGTGGTAAGAGGTAGCACAGCCTACGAATGCTTACACTCTGCAGTAGAATTTGGGGTGCACATTTGTATATGCACAGTATGTGTGGGCAGATGAAACAGACACAAACATGCACATAACCGAGCTGACCGTTGCAACTCCAGTTTCTTCACAAACGTAAATAGAAAGACAATGTCAAGTCAAAATAATGACGTGTCATTTAAGTCATGTGATCGCTCTTCCACATTCGAGACAGAGAGCAGATGATAAATTGTCCATGTAGACCAAAATGGCCCATCCACACCTTCCATTTGAGGATGCCTCACATTATGCTTAATAAAGTTTAGGCCTGGAGACACAAAGTACTTGTCTGGGTACTCCTGGTTGCCGCCACACACATTTGACACTATCCGAACCAAATATGTTTATCTCATCTATATATATATATATATACACACACACACACACACACATATATATATATATATATATCACATATACACACACACACACACACACACACATACACATACACACATATATATATATATACATACACACACATATATATATATATACATATGTATACATATACATATATATGACCATTGCACTGAAGCCAAATCACATTCAACCCCATATGTATATAATATGAATATATAAAAAGATATCAAAATAAATTTAAAAGCCGTGTTAAAATGTTAACGTCACCAGTCCTGCTTTGACTGTGTTTTGACGCTAGGTGGCGCGAGGTAGTCGTCTGCAGGCAAACGCCGACGACAGTCGGAGATAAGCGAAGAAGCCCGAACTGCGGCGGAGCTGTCCGGAACATCCGGCACCTTCAACATAAACAGCAATGGCGGAAGCAGCTGCATCGTCCACAGCGGCCCCAGCGGTACCAGGAGGTTGGACCAAACACGTAACTTGCAGGTGAGACTCGAAGAAACGCCATTGGAATATCGACGACGGAGACATTGTTTGACTTTTGGCGTCAAAGTAGCGGCGTTAGAAGAGCTGTCGAAGGGCTGACAACAGCGTTTCAACGACGCTCAGCTATGCTTGTTATTGCCTTGCTATGTATTAGCTCAGCGAGACAGCTGTGTTTTGTTGTGATTTATGCTACGAATTTGTCGACAAAGTACGACATAAAGCATCTCAAAGCGTTATTATAAACATGGTGACGTCACGGTCAAGTGACATTAACCGCATAAACCGGCAAGGTAGTGATTTGCTTTGCTTAGAACTAATATTAAAGCCAATATAACGACTACTACAGCTTGGTGAGCATTCTGGTTAAATCCATGTAAGTCGCTTATTGTTGTGTACCAGTTATCATAGTACATCCAAATATATTGGTAGTGTAAATGGTAATGGATATATATCATCAATTAAGTGGGTATTTGTTGTGAAGTAGTTAGTGGTTCTGATTAACTTGGCATATACATTGATTAGCTTTTGGTTAATTGTTTTTTCTACAATGTATATTGTGTATTATTACACTACATTTCCTACAATGTCAGATTTTAAACAAACAATTGAGGTCCTCAAGACATAGAATATCATAGTTTTTATACTTGAAAGGAGACAATCTTAAAAACGACTTCTGTCCGAAATACATCAAAGAATGCTATTTTGGGAATTTTAACTTTAAACTTTAAAGGGCTGTATGTTTACATAAATAGCTTCACCGTTAGATACATAAAACGTAGCTGACTGTATTGTAATGTAGTGAAAGTAAAAACTTAGTAGCTTAGTAGCTGAGGAACATATTTTGACACAATGACAAATCTAAAATGTAAATGTTATGTTTGGCAAATTTGAATTATATTCAATCGACACAGTCAATATGGCTTGACAAAAACTACAAGGCTTAATGACCCCTTTTTTATTTGCAGATATTTTTTGCACGGTCTATGCAAAGAAGGAGACAACTGTCGCTATTCTCACGATCTGACCAACAGCAAGCCTGCAGCCATGCTTTGCAAGTTCTTTCAGAAGGGAAACTGCGCGTTTGGAGACCGCTGCAGGTGAGTGGTTGGCAAAAAAAAAAAAAATCCACGCTGTTATATAATAGATGCTCGGGCGAACATTACAGCAGGTGTGCTGGGCTCAGGTGTCACTTGATCTGCTACGACTTCCCCTTTCTAAAACGAGGTGCTAGCAGAGCCAAATATGACAGGGGAGGAAGCTTTGCTGGCAAGGTTTTCCTAGAAGTATTAGGGCACACGGCTTTACAAGATATGACATCTGAGACTGCTGCATCCTCATGTCAACATGTTGTCGTCTATGGCAACTCCTTGTTGGAATCGTCAGTCGGCTGTCCTGGCTAGGACATAGAAATGGATTTCAAAGCATGTCTTAATGATTTGCCTCGTGTGTGTGGCACTGTGTTGCCTTCCTTCAGGGTGTAGGTTAGTTTTAATGAATGAGAACTTCAGCATCAAACTCATCAAGCCAGAGTGCAATGCTTAGCTAAAGCAAGTTAACACAACTGGGTTCCATTCATGTGCCATAAGAGAGGAGTTTCAACGTTTTTTTTGGTCAGTGTTTCATGTCGCCCGTATCAACATGATTAATTAGGGAGGGTGAGTTAGTGTTTGTGATTCGGGAAATACTTCCCTACAAAAATATTCCTTTTCATGATGAAAACATTACTTTCACATGTCAATTTCCGCAATATTCCGCATTTAACAGTAGTTAACACAGAAGTCACAGGGCCCCGGCTTCCAATATTCAACTCGAGATGTTCTACTTAACCATGAAATGATTAATTGTACGATTTGACCATGTTTATTTTTCATCCTCTCACCGAGGTGACAGTCGTAGAAGTTAAAACGCTGCCGTGTGTGCTTTTGAGAAAAGCTCATCAGCATACATTTGCGAGAAGAAAAAAGGCTTTAAAACATGCAGGTCCCTTTTGAGAGGCAGATTAGTCACCCGGTCTGTTGTCAAGCTATCCAGACAACAGCAGCAGCAGCTCGTACAGACGCTGTCTGCTTGATGTCTGGCTCCGAGGAACATCCCCATAGTTACCGAGGCAGTTCAGGGACCACCACACCCGCACTTATATACAACCATAGGGGGCTTATTGCAGACATTATAATGCATTGAGTCACTGCTGCTGCTGTTTTTGACAAGTCAACATTCCTAAGTCTTTGTGATTGGATGATGCCCTCATTTTTTTTTTCTTTTTGTTTTGTCCTGTCTACCTTCTGCACCCTGTATTAAGACACTAAAGAAAAGACAGCCAATGTGGGGGTTTGTAAAAGGCTCTTGTCTATTGTGTTGGACTCGGTGACACCCCCCCCCCCCCCCACTCCGCTTTTGTAGCCCCCAGGGCCAGACAGCGTGCACTGCATGCTGCATAGCAATTGCATAACGCTCTCAATTTCCCTCCTCTTCTGCTGTTGCTGGGTTCCCCAGGTTCACTCATCTGCATCACCCTCCTTCTCATTTATTTATGCATAGCTCCAGCCACCCCCCCCCCCCCCACACCCCCACTAGTCCTTATCTAGCACTTGAGTGTCTTTCTGGGAACAGACTGGTTAACGGTGCACACACACACAGCGTACCAGCCGTCATGTAGGAGGAGGCTGGAGGAGCCACCATCCTTATTTTTAAACGCTTGTATGCACAGGCTGGAGGCTTTTCATTAGTAATAATCATAATAATCATAGCACAGTCTTATTCCTCTCACCCTTACGTAATTTATTTGAATTTTTATAAACCCCGAACCTCCATGGACTTAAGAGACATATATAAATGTTCTTTGCAAGGTCCACATGGATGATCTTGGACTTTAGTCTGATGACCTTAAAATACTTGAGTTTAAAAATGCATCCGCATTCAAAGTATTCATAATATGATTTGTTGTAATGTATTTGTTGACAATTCAAAATACATTCATTGTATGTAGCAAATTGTTAAAATGTCGTCGTATTGGAGAGAATAGTATATTGTTTTAAAATGGATTTGGTTGTGCTTTTAGCTGACGTTCGATGCTCGCGAGCGACTCCCGATTGTTGTAGCTTAAGACGACGTTTAACTCTCTGTTGATAGCAGTTTGTTGCCGATGCAAATGATTCTGCACACAGCCCAGGGCCTACATGTGATATTTTAATTGCGTTATAATTATGAAGGCTTGGTACAATGCAAGCTTTTGAAAACTCTTGTCACTTATCACCATTAATTTTTGGTCACGTATGTATTTTCCTTAGTAAAAATGAAATGTCATGCCAGTTAAAGGGGACCTATTATGCTTTTTCCACTTTTCTGACCTATAAATGTAGTTAGAATGTTGTATTGTTGTGTTAAAGGATGCCAAAGTTTCAGATTATGAGGTTTGCACATTTGGAAGTGAGCCCTGAAAGAAGTTTGGGATTGTTCTGAATGCTCTGGTTTAAAAGGTGTGGTCAAATCGTTCCTTTGTGATGTCACAGAGGGGCGGACTTCCTTATATGGTTCATAGTGGGCGTTGGTGGTTTAGGGTTCTTTTACACAGGTTCAAGGGGACATAACAGATAGTGAGGTGTGTGTGTGTGATGATGATTGCGTCTGCTGCTGAAGTGTGCCTGAAACTGATTTACGAACAAAATTATAAAAAAAAATATTTGGTTTTGCAAAAAAACAAGCTTCCACTGTGCATCAAGCTATGATTTATGAATTATAAAACAGCATCAGCAGAACTTTCATAAACCCAAAATCTGTTACAGATGATTTTCCATAGATCTGATGAACTCCCAGGATAGAAATATGATTGTGTTTTTCAAAACGCAAGTAGTACTGGGCTAACAGAAGTACTGTACTATTTATGCCGATAAAAAAAGAACTGATTTTTCTGTAATGCATTTCCAATAAAAATTCATTGCGTATATCGTATTTTTTATAACGGATTTCGCCTATTTCGGACAAAATCTCCAGTCCCGTTCCAATGCATTTCCATTAAATTTCCCTCGCATATATCGGATGGCCGCATCGTGACAGGCCGCTATACGACGTCATTTGCAGCGTTTGCAGCGTTGCCAGGTACATTGGAAACATAGTCAAGGAAGTGCCTTTTTATAACGGATAAAATCCGATTTACGCATGTACCGGATGTAAATCCCATATATGCGTAAAACGGACATTTTCCGGTATACGCATATAACGGATTTCGCTTATATTGGACAAAACCAGTGGGAACAATTGAATCCGATATATCCGAGGTTTACTGCATTACAAGTCCCACTCCTGTATGTTTCCACAGGTTTGAACACCACAATCCATTACAAGACGAGTCGCCAACACCTGAGCCGTTGCCTTCCACCTCCCGAGCCAGCCAACCCGATCCAGAGCTCAGTGGGCCAGCTCCCGGCCTAGGGGCGCAAGATTGGGTCAATGCTGCAGAATTTGTGCCAGGGCAGCCGTACTGTGGACGTGGTGAGTAATGACTTGATGAGCCATCCTGGGCTTTGTGTTTAGAGATTCAATTCAACCGTCTTGGTTTTCCTACTACGCAAACGAAAATCCCTCAAACGTGAGCAAACATTTCAGTTGACCTTGCTGCCTCAGATCCGTGGAGAAACGGGAGATAAGAAGGCATTGATATTCTTGTCATGTCTTGTCTATTCCGGCAATTATCTCTTTTAAAACAGCAGATGGTATGTGGAGGTTCTCAGCAGCCCATTAAAAACACCATCGTGATGTTGCCTGTAAACAATGCAGCATTATTATATTCTAAGTATATACAGTAGGCCACACTCAGCACTGTCAATGTATGAGATGGTGTTGCCACTTAATGCTGCTACACATTATAATTTTTTTTTACAGTAAACCTCGGATATATCGGACTCGGATATATCGGAAATTCGCTCACAACGGACAGATAACCGATTTTTCTGTAATGCATTTCCAATAAAAATTCATTGCATATATCGGATTTTTTACAACGGATTTCGCCTATTTCGGACAAAATCTCCATCCCGTTCCAATGCATTTCCATGAAATTTCCCTCGCATATATCGGATGGCCGCATCGTGGCGCTCCGATTCGCCGAATCGTGACAGGCCGCTATACGACGACGTCATTTGCAGCGTTTGCAGCGTTGCCTGCGCGTCCAGGTACATTGGAAACATAGTCAAGGAAGTGCCTTTTTATAACGGATAAAATCCCATTTACGCATATACCGGATATAAATCCGATATATAAGTAAAACTGACATTTTCTGGTATACGCATATAACGGATTTCGCTTATATCGGACAAAACCAGTGGGAACAATTGAATCCGATATATCCGAGGTTTACTGTATTTCAACCCCTTGAATGACATAAATGGGACTACTACTACTACTTATGTTGCTATGGAGACCAACTCAAGCTCTCCACTATGTAAACTGGCAATTCCATGCCAGGAGAGCTAATGCAGCTCATCCCCTGATTGATAATTAATATGCGATTGTTATGATGTCCTCTTGGGCTTTGTGTGTCCAGTCGAGTCTGCCAACGCACGGAGCCCCGTCCCCCTCATCGAGGAGTTTGACAGCGAAGCGACGCGTCACGGCAAAGAGCTGCTCAGGAAGCAGCTCTGTCCATACGCCGCGGTCGGCGAGTGCCGCTACGGCCTCAACTGCGTCTATCTCCACGGCGACGTGTGCGACATGTGCGGCCTGCAGGTTCTCCATCCAACCGACAAGGACCAGCGCTCGGAGCACACAAAGGTGTTAGACCCGACAGCATCAGCGCCACGTTTTTTGTTTGCGGGGATATCAAACTGACCCTTTTGCCCCCCTCTGCCAGGCCTGCATCGAAGCCCACGAAAAAGACATGGAGATCTCCTTTGCCATCCAGCGCAGCAAGGATATGATGTGCGGCGTGTGCATGGAGGTGGTGTTCGAGAAGACCAACCCGAGCGAGCGCCGCTTTGGCATCCTGTCCAACTGCAGCCACTGCTACTGCCTGAAGTGCATCCGTAGGTGGAGAAGCGCCCGGCAGTTTGAGAGCAGAATCATCAAGTGAGTCACGTTTGGAAAGGACAACCAATCAATCACCTTTGAGCTTCTTCAATGCTGGCCAGTAACGTGATGTTTATTGTCATTTGCAGGAAACACGTTTTTACATTTAGATTTGATATATTATTTCCACTTCCTGTGTATTTCCATACAGATCTTGTCCGGAATGCCGAATCACATCCAACTTTGTCATCCCGAGCGAGTTCTGGGTGGAAGACAAAGATGAAAAACTGAAGCTCATCCAGACGTACAAAGAAGGCATGGGGTACGAAGGTCCACTCGCTCATTAAGTTCATTCCCTTTCTGTGACACAGATCCGCGGAAGACGTCTGGATGTTGACCTTGTCTCCTCACTGAAGTTAGAAATCTCCCAGACTGTGATGTTTGTGTGTGGATATCAAATACTTAAGAAGTCAATTAAAGGTGAACATCACGCATTCTGCAGTTTGCAGCGTGAATATTTCCACATAGAGCAGGGTGCTTAAGGACACTGCTAAACGCAGAGATGAGACCAAGGGGATCCAGAGCTTTTCCAGGTAGGTTCATGTACGAGAGCAGGGATATTCAACTGGTGGACCACGGGCCACATTTTTTTTGCAGTAGGTCCAACAATGCATCAGCAGAGCGCTTGAGTCACATAGAGAAGGCAGTTTGGTGCGTGTGGTGCGGTGATGGCAAACGCCAAATGTTAACAGCTCCGGTGACGATATTTCGTCTCTTCACTCCGTCTTCCCAGGAGCAAACCATGCCGGTACTTCAACGAGGGGCGCGGAACGTGTCCCTTTGGATCCAACTGCTTCTACAAGCACGCTTTTCCTGACGGGCGGCTGGAGGAAGCACAGCCTCCGCGCAGGCAGACCGGATCCAACAGCAGCAGGAACCGGGTAACAACCAACAGTCCTTACAGGACTTTCCTACAAATGATGACATTTTGTTTTTTGGGAAAACTAAAATAATCCGGCATATACAATCTTAAAAAGCGGATGAAACAACTCTTAGCCTTTTACTGTCTTATATATTGTTATTTTTCTGGGGACGACAGATGAGTTGTGCTATAATCTGACATATTTACATGTGTATCGGTTGCATATTGTACATGTACAATATATATTCTCTATTTTTAATAGCTACTTTTTCTCCCATTTATTTGGCCTTAATACTTTGTGGTTTATTTTGTAGTTTTATGTTTTATTTTAGATTCAATTTACCCCCTTTTAACCCAATTTTACTGTCTTTTTATATTTATTTGTTAGAATGTTGCACAAGCGGATGAAAAAAAGCAAATATTACATAAAGTGCCAGTCTGGAAATGTTGAAAAAAACAAAAAAATAGTACTTTTGTTGTTATATTTTGACCCCTCCCCCTGCATTTTCAATTATTTCTGTTATATTACATTTTTTGAAAAATGTTCTATAATGTGCTGTGGGCCTAAAGGCCAAACTGGCACCCGGGCCACACTATGGACACCCCTGATTTAGCACTCTCCAAACAGTTACCCAGCCTTTTGCGCCCTCTGCTGGTCAGTCAAGGAAAGTCGACATGTACAGTAAACCTCGGATATATCGGATTCAATTGTTCCCACTGGTTTTGTCCGATATAAGCGAAATCCGTTATATGCGTATACCGGAAAATGTCCGTTTTACGCATATATCAGATTTATATCCGGTATATGCGTAAATGGGATTTTATCCGTTATAAAAAGGCACTTCCTTGACTATGTTTCCAATGTACCTGGACGCGCAGGCAACGCTGCAAACGCTGCAAATGACGTCGTATAGCGGCCTGTCACGATTCGGCGAATCGGAGCGCCATGATGCGGCCATCCGATATATGCCAGGGAAATTTAATGGAAATGCATTGGAACGGGACTGGAGATTTTGTCCGAAATAGGCGAAATCCGTTATAAAAAATCCGATATATGCAATGAATTTTTATTGGAAATGCATTACAGAAAAATTGGTTCTTTTTTATCTGTCCGTTGTGAGCGAATTTCCGATATATCCGAGGTTTACTGTATAACCAAATATTGGCTCAAAGGTTGAGAAATTGGATAATCTGGTAAAAGCAATAAAACGATCCTCCTCCCCCCCCCTTTTTAGAACTCGAGGCACACGCGTTTGTGGGATATCCTGGACGAGCGGGAAAGCACCGACTCGTTCGACAATGACGACGAGGAGATGGTGACTTTTGAGCTGAGTGAAATGCTCCTCATGCTGCTCGCCGCTGGGACGGACGACGAGGTGACCGACTCTGAGGACGAATGGGACTTGTTTCACGAGGATTTGGATGATTTTTACGAGATTTACCTATAGCTACACCTCACGTACTCGCATACGCTTCCCCTATATCTATATAAATCTATACAGTATACACATATGCTGTATACACACACACAAAACCCTAGAATGGACTGTCTTGTGCGAGTGATGGACAGTAGCGCCCCCCCCCCCCCCCCCCCCCCTTCCCTCTTGTATTGTGGCAGTGCCTTTAAGCAGGCCATTCATAAGAACTCCTTAAAAAGATGAAATAAGAAAAACACATTTTCTAGACATGTATCCTTGTGGATTTTATCCTGGTGTTGTCCAAACAAAACAAAAAAAAAACACAAACAAAAAACGTATTCAGATTTTGCTGAAACACAAGTTTATTTGTGGACGTCGGTTTCACTTGTTGATCATCTACTGGGTTTTGTACATACGTCACACAAACACATCACTTACTTCCATTGTAAGATAAAGCATCTCTTTTCAAGGCCAGAACTGTTGCCCCCCCCCCTTTATATCCTCTCTATTGTGCTAACTATTAACCATGTCCATGTTCCTGGTGTACTATAATGCATTTAGTGTACTTTGGGGAGCATTGATATATTTAATGCACATTTTTAATCACATCTCACATGCGGAACCATCTAAAGTTTAAAGGGTGTCCCCTTTGTTTCGTTCCATGGAATGATGGACCATCCCATTGAACACACCCAACGGTCTCGTACCAAAAAGCAGCACTTCCCTCCTTGTTTGGGGTCACGTAATTTTTTTTTTTTTTTAATTTACATTGACTGTATATGCCAAATACTTCTCCACTCCCGGTAGCTGGTTTCAACCTGTTGAAGTCCGTTGGAATGCATATGTTTATACTGAAATGTGTGTTTTCTATGTTCCACGGCCATCCATCTTAACTTGAAATTAAACTTTATTATCAATATGTGCGGTTGTGAAGTCCATTAAAGACTCAACCAAACTGTAGCGTAGCTGAAAGTAGGTGGGGGGGAAAAAAACTTAAAGCTGTCATATTTTAAATAGGAATGTGGCAGCGGTCATTTGTCGCCCTCTAACGGCGGAAAGGGGGAAAGCATCACTTAAATTGAGAACTCAAAACAAATGATTACGTCTTGTATGGCATTTAAAAATAACAGGATTCATAGTTGACATGTCAAATTACATTAAAAAGTAATTATATTTAGATAATGAATTTTTCAATCATAAACAGTTTAGACGTTTATGATTGTGTTGAATTATTTAGAGGGGATAACAAATTGTATGCAGAAATATGAAGGGTGCACTCTTGATTTGTGATGTACTTTATGACGTCATTTTGAAGCGACATGATGTATTGCGTGTCATCATTCCAAAACGTGATGATGCGTTCAGGTTCCAGAAGTACCAAGTTCATTCCATGTTGAATCCATGCCACGTTTTCCCAACAACTCTTCCTCCCCACCTTAAAAAAAAAACATCAAGGAGGAAAAACGGGAGAAGCTGAGGTGACAAATAAAATGATCTCAGAAATAAGGAGACACAATTCCAAGGAAGACCATCTCCAATCCCAAACCAGCTTCGCTTCCATCGTCCCCTCATCTCCATCCCCGGAAGCCGGCCGGCTGCTGAGCAGGAGCAGGCGGGACACCGGCAGCAGCATCATCATCCACCCGGACGAGAGCGGCAGCATCCAGCCTCTCGTCCCCGCCCGCATCGACATGACATCGGCGGACTTCCCGGCGCACACCGCCCCTCTGCTCTTGGCGCACACATCCAAACGAAGCCTCTTCTACAAAACACTCTGCTTCCTCCTCCTCGTTTTCCAGGGCGGGATCCTGGACTTCTACCTCATCATATTCACCGACCTGTACTGGTGCTCCTGGATCGCCACGGACCTGGTGGTGGTCTCCGGATGGGGGATGTTCTTCATGAAAAACGCTCGAAGCAAGCGGGAGAGGGCTTGCGGCTTCCACCAGAAGGGCTCCATCTTCGGCGGATGCAACCTGGGTGAGTTCACCTACGCTTACCTGGCTTGGCTCATCTACGTCATAGCGTGCACCCCCAAGGTGGTGCTCATCCTGGAGACCTCCATACTGGATCTGATCGCGGTCAAAGTGCCCTGCGGTGTGACCGGCTTCAAGATCATCACCTTGCTGTCCGCACCGCTGCTCTTCTGTCTCATGAACGCCATCGTTGAAGATCTCAATGGCGTCACCAGACACCACTCCCAAAGCTGCTTCATGACGACCTGCCTGGACCTCATAGACAGCTTCTCCCTGGTGGAGATGCTGCTCGGGAACCAGATCCAGACCCTGTACCTGAAGTACACGGTGATCTCGGCGTACTTTTTGGCTCTAGCGGTTCCGGTCATCTGGCTCTACGAACTGACCGCCTCCGAACTCCGCTGCCGGTGGCTGTGGGCTCGTTTCTCCGCGGGCCTTCTGGTCAACGCGCCCCTGTTGGTGGTCCGGTGCTTCCAGGTGTTCTTTTACAAGACGCCGGTGTCCGTGTTTATGTTCAAAAACATCTTCTTCCTGGCGTGTACGTTTCTGGACCTGACCGAGCAGTGCGTGGCTATGCGCGACGTCCGGAAGAGGATGGCGGGCGGAAGTAACCAGGCCCAGTTCTCCCACGGAGTGTCCGAAAACGACATGTGTCCACACGGATATGTCAACACCCTGGCAGTTACTCAGTCCTAGTCTTTGGGATTCGGAACCATTAACAATCATTAGCTCCATTTTTTGGAAGCCTAAATTACACTAATTCCAATTAGAAAGGCAATACAAAAACTTCCGGTATCGGTATGCTACTTTGTGTGTAATTATAGTAAACTTCCGGTTCACTTCCGGGTGATTGATTCCACCAGCCTATTACAGCGTTGACACGATGCAGGAAACTAACCGTCAAAAATAGTTATTTATGAATAATTATTGTACAAAATTGGCATTTTTACAACTTTTTAAAACTTAATTTATTTCCAATTATATTACATGACATGGGTGTAGGCTTTACAAGGCACTCAAATATTTTTTCACAATTATAGTTATATATAAATATTGACAATACATCCAATACTGTAATTATAGTAGTATATTACAAAACTTTACGTTGAGAAATCATGATACATTTATTAAATACATTAACGCATGTAAAAAAAAATTAAATCACAAAAAATTTTAAATGCAACACACAAACGTCTAGTATAGGGCGACTACTTCCTGTATGCATCCCGACTACCCAACTAACAAATTATTGACATATGGATGTAGTCTTCATAAGGCACACAAATTACTTATTTTATAATAACGGTTACGTATAAAAAATATATTTATTACAATATGTAAAAAAGAACATTAAAACTATTGTACTACATTTCTCTTCATTGAATTGGAAATAAAATAAAATAAATACACATAAATTAAATTAAATTATAATAAAAAATATATACACATATATAACAATTATTAAATACATATATATATGTGAAATACACATTTATTCCACAAAGACTCAAAGTTTGACACAATGTTCCATGTCCTTTAGTGATACACTTAGTGCTTTATTACCAAACAAGACCTTCAGGACCTTTTTTTATGATTTATATTATATATTATTATTATCACCAACAGACCTTTAGATTGAATTATAATAACCAGCTATGACTCCCATAACCAAACAGTTTTTAATGATAATGAATGAAATCCAAACATGTATCGTTTACAGTGTACACATGTTCGATTACAAGGACTCTATGTATCTTAAGTTTTCCTTTATGGAAGATTTTTCCCATTTTTTTTGGACATTCAGTATCCAAGACCTGGATAGAGCGCATCATCTGCACCTGCCTTAAGGACCTCCCCTTTTGGACCAATCCACAGGTGCTAACAATCAGGAAGATGTTCTGTCAGCAAATTTTCTTGCTGTACCGGAACGCAAAAGAAGCGAGAGAGACGGCCATGTTTTGCTGGGAAGTGCAATTCCAAGTCCCCCCCCCCTTTTTCCCCCTGCAATGTTTGGTGTCTTCTATGATGACCGTGTCGTCTGCGAGTCTGTGTTTGGGTTTACCGACTTACTGTATGTAGACTTGTGTATCATTGTCATGCATAACCCGACAGTGCCACAAAGTAGATACAACACTGACAAAACTTTATGTGTGCGTCAACGTCCACAGTGTTTGAGTAGCGACAGCCTGGACTGGAGGCTCAAGTCATTTTGCATTCTTAGCAAGCAGAATAGTCAGCAGCTATACGAAGTGTTATCATGTCACGTAGCTGGAATTGTCCACAATGTATCGGTATCGTGTGAATGTTTTACTGTATAGCAGGATTTGCCTAACTTGCTAAAATACACAATTCCGGTGCATGTCCTATTCATTTTGGGCCTGTAATAATTTATTTGAACCGTTCTTTCACCAGGGTGGAGTGATTATACAGCAATGGATAAAAAAAATGCTAAAATTAAGCTTCTGGAAATTAAAATTAAGCCTTCCCAAAGCACCAACCCCCATCCTCTTGTGGACCAGGCTTAAG
This sequence comes from Doryrhamphus excisus, assembly GCF_030265055.1. Taxonomy (NCBI): domain Eukaryota; kingdom Metazoa; phylum Chordata; class Actinopteri; order Syngnathiformes; family Syngnathidae; genus Doryrhamphus; species Doryrhamphus excisus. The sequence goes on along the minus strand of NC_080468.1, from coordinate 19,778,818 downwards.
AGCCGGATCCGTGCCAGGAAACCAATCAATTTAAACGAACTAGTGAGGGTGTATGTGTATATTTTTTAAATATTTAAACATTTTAAACCAGGGGTCTCAAACTCAATTTACCTGGGGGCCACTGGAGCTAGCGTCTGGGTGAGGCTGGGCCGCATCAGGTAAAAAAACAAAAACAAACAAACAAAAAAAAATATATATATATATATATAAAGAAAAAAAGAAAATAGAATAAAAATATTAATAAATATTAATTATATTAAATATTAATAAAAATATATATTATATAATAGTCTTCAATGCTTCTGCTATACCCTCCACTTTTTCAGTGCTTTGGTTCTTTGCAAAAGCTCTGATAAAACATTAAATAAATAATAAATTTTTATAAATTATTTTTTATTTATTATTAAATAAATGTTTAATGTAAATTTTTATTTTTTGACACAAAATAAGATGGAAAAATAAATAAGTAAATAAAAAAAAACAAATGAAACAGGTGAAACAAATTAACAAATTAATTTTTATTTATTATTAAATAAATGTTTAATGTTAATTTTTATTTTTTGACACAAAATAAGATGGAAAAATAAATAAGCAAATCAAAAAACAAATGCAACAAATTGAACAAATTAAACTTTCATATCAAGGCGGGGGCCTCAAACTAGCATCCTGCGCGCCGCATTTGGCCCACGGGCCGTGAGTTTGAGACCCCTGTTTTAAACAGTCCGGATCAACCAAATCCTTGTTTTTAAAAATCATTGAAAATATATATTTCTTACTCCGGCTTCCTCCCACATTCCAAAAACATGAATTAATTGTTAATTAATTGGATACTCTAAATTGTACATAGTTACAAATGTGAGTAAAAATGATTGTTTATTTGTATGTATATGTGCCCTGTGATTGGCTGGCGACAAATCCAGTGTGTATGAGTCAGCTGGGATAGGCTCCAGCATACCAATGCGACCCTGGTGAGGACAAGCGGTATAGAAAATAAATGAATGTATGTTTGTTATCACGCCACTCTACAAAAAAAGATTTATTAAAAAAAATCTTTCATGGCTTATATATATATATATGTATATATGTATATACATATATATATGTATATACATATATATACGCCACCACCTCCACACAGACTGTATATAAACTCAAAACTTCAGCATTCTGGAGACAATCTTTTTATAGCTTGTTTATGACTTTTTTTAAAATTTGAATGTATTATTAAGTTCTAGGTACAAATATATGTTTATCAGACTTTCGGGATGCCCTGTATATACAGTCGCTGTCCTGACCTTGATGTTTGACCTCCCTGTAGAGGGATCAGTCCTGCTGCTGAATGGACAAACTGTCCCGCTGGCTGCTTCGAGTGCTCCTCTGGCCTTTATTTTATGCACAATACTTCCCCGCTAGAATGGCTTACCTTGGTTGCTTGTCATATCACGCCAAAGTGTTGAAACCTTCTATTTGATACTGTTTTGTATGATGAGTTCCTTATGTGCATTATAATTGTATGTGTATTCTAATGTACAGGAAGGTTGGCCTTTAGACCTTGCATGAGGTGGCACGGTTCATTTCCAAGTACCAAAGGACACGATGCTCAATGAAGAACAACGCACACAATTGGAACCCTCCTGTCCTGTCTGGCCTCTTTTGTCACACACGTTTTACAGGGAAACATGGCTGTTGTTTACAGATACTAGTACTACCTACACGTCATAGCATTGTGTGCTGTATATCTGTATCAATATAATCAAATATAGTGCGTGTACTGTAAAACATAAGAGTGTTGTGTGATCAAATAAACAAGAGGAACATACCGCACAAAGTCAGTCTTTTATATTTTTATATATTTAGGCTCTGTTATAGATACACATAATTAGACGCAGGGTAGACTTTTATTAGGATTAAGAATGAAATCTAATTTAAAATCACAATCATCCTTACCCCATTATGTGAAATCTGGCATGGAGATCCACGTGGAAGTTATTATTATAACAATTATTTGAAATTATTGCACCAAGCTGCACCATCGGGGGTCCCGCCCTGATCCAAAAAGTGCAGAAAATGAATTTTCTTGAGGTATTGTATATCTGCAAAAATGGTAAGGGGTTAGCCTTTTGTTTTTTCAACTTGCTTCAACTGTACTTTTCTGCTGCGGAATGGAGTGGAAACCTCCACCATCATCATGGGGGGTCCCGGCAGGACCCAAAAAGTGCAGAAAATTAATTTTCTTGAGATGTTGATTTTCGGCAAAAAATGGCAAGAGTTTAGCCTTTTGTATTTTAATTTTTTTTTTCTTATTATTTTTTTCCAACTTGGCGTAATGTAGTGGAAACCACCACCATTCTCATCGGGGGTCCCGGCAGCATCTGAAAAATGCAGGAAATGAATTTTCTCGAGATGTTGATTTTCAGCAAAAATGGTAAGGGCCTTTCGTATTTCTAACATTTTTCAGCTTGCTTATACTGTACTTTTCTGCTCTGGAATGGAGTGGAAACCTCCCACACCCTCATCAGGGGTCCCAGCCTGACCCAAAAAGTGCAAAAAATGAATTTTCTTGAGATGCTGATTTTTGGCAAAAATAGTAAGGGGTTAGCCTTTTGTTTTTGTTTTTTTCAGCTTGCTTCAACAGCACTTTTCTGCTTCGTAATGTAGTGGAAACCTCCGCCATCCTCATGGGGGCTCCTGGCAGGACCCAAAAAATGCAGGAAATGAATTTTTTTGGAGATGTTGATTTTCGGCAAAAATGGTAAGGGGTTAGCCTTTCGAAACGTCAGGTTTCCCCTGTTGTTTTGACCAGGAAAGTGCATTAAAAGCAAGTTGATTCATTCATTCATTCATTTAAAAAAACGACATACTAACCCCTTACCTTTCTTGTCAAAAAACCCCCAAAAATGACGTACTTAGGTTTTTTGTCAAAAATAAACGCCCTCAAACTTATGCATTTTATGCCATTTTTGCATGTTTCTGGGATCCCTGTTGAGTGTGTGTGAGGTTTACCCTGTTTTTGACCAGAAAAGTCATTAGAAGAAAGTTGAAAAAAAAAACAAAAAACGACATACTAACCCCTTATAATTTTTGTCAAAAATCTCCACCCTCAAACTCTGGCATTTTATGCACTTTTTGGGTGCTTCTGGGGCCCCTGTTGAATGGAAATTAATTTTCTTGAGATGTTGATTTTCGGCAAAAATGGTAAGGGGTTAGCCTTTCGTACTTTTTTCATTTTTCAGCTTGCTTATGCTGTACTTTTCTGCTCTGGAATGGAGTGGAAACCTCCCACACCCTCACCGGGGGTCCCGGCCTGACCCAAAAAGTGCAGAAAATGAATTTTCTTGAGATGTTGATTTTCGTCAAAAATGGTAAGGAGTTAGCCTTATTTTTTATTTTTTTTTCCCAACTTGCTTATACTTCCATTTTCTGCTGCAGAATGGAGTGGAAACCTCCACCATCTTCATGGGGGTTCATTCCAGTCCATTCCAGTCTTGTGCAGTTCTACAGTTTTGTCCTTGAGATCCTGTGACAGCTCTTTGGTCATGCCCACGGTGGTGGACTTAGATCACATATATCAGATGAGAGTACTTTCCTAAAAGAACAAAACCAGCAGGACATATTTATTTCCCCCGCTGTAGATCAATGGTTTTTACAAGTTTTCAAAGTTTTTACACCAAGTACCATCCCAGAAATATCAAAACCATTTTTGCTGTCTCAGCAGGGGTACCAAAAGAATGGTGGTTCTTGCAAAGAACAACAGCTGATTCCTGATTTGAACGAGTTTGAGAACCAGGGGGTGAGAAGGTCAGGACGGACTGAAGGTTTCAAGTCCATCAACCGAGAAACCAAAGTACTCTGTGGGGTGTAAGTCAGGCCCACTAAACAAATCCCTAGTCGCCGGACTCAGAGCTAGCCATACTTTGGAGAAACAGTTCCTCTTGCAGCCTTGCCAGAGCCACCAGTGGATCCTCCTTGTAAGGCGCTCCGAGTGGCGAAGGCACTTTGGAGATGTAGCCTTGATCAGAGCCACTGTGGAGCTCCACAACCTTATCCTCATGCATCTCCACAGGCTGGTTGCTTGGGTTTGGAGGGGAACCCTCTGTGCTGGGGCGAGGGGGGTGTGAGTCTTGGAACCCACTGGGCCCATCTTCCTCATCCTCCACTGGAACTTGACCTTGATGGCTCACAGTGCGATCCCGCCACTTGTGTCCTGAGGAAACGGGCTCAGTGAGAAGAACCGACGGAGGAGCGCTTGAAGGGAATGCGTAACTCAGGTTCAACGGATAAACGGGGTTGACTTCTGGTATGAGTTCCGCCACTGATGGAAGCGTGCTCTTTGGGTTCAGTTCCGGGGTTAAGACGTGGATGCCGCTTCCGTTCTCTCGTATTTGTGGCTCACACACGCAGATTGAAGGTCCGTCCCTCACGAGGGGGAGGCACTCGAGAATTGGAGGGCCCTGCTGAACCTCAACGAGCGAACTGGCCTCCGTCACAAGGTCTTCATCACTGTCCACACACTCCCTCTCGAACCAGTCGGGATGTTCTAACTGGTATGACTGGAACGTCTCAATCGCGTTTTTCAGGGCCAGGCCTGACGGACAGTTGAAGTATTCGTCCTCGCTGATGCCCTCGATGTGGTTGACAAGACCCGGTTGGTACTTCTCCATGTCCAGGATGCCAAAGAAGAGCTCCTCAAAGTGTCGCATCAGTTTGTACTTGACGGCAATGTCGAAGACCGACGGTACGTCCTGCTCGCCACTGATGTCGCTGAAGTAGGCCACCATGTACTTCCCGTGCATGCGCGCTCGGTGGATGTCGTGGAGGAAGAGGTTGAGACCGGGCGTCAGCATGTCGCTTGTCGGGGAGAGGAGATCCTCCTTGAGCGTGACCCGGCCGTGACCGCACATGGCCCTCCACTTTGCCTGAACACCCGGCGAACAGAGTACTAAGATCTTGTCTGTGGGGTCCTTCAACTGCCGGCGCTGCCATTCCAGCCAGGGGAGACGTCCCACCGCGCCCAAGGAGTTGCTGTCAAGGAGGTCAATCAGCACCTTGGCGCCACACTTGGCCTGGAGGAACGCGCAGAGCTTCAACACGACGTCCCTGTAGAGACGGTGGTCTTGGGAGTAGATCACTAGAACTTTTGGGGTTTGATGGAGCGGTTTTGGGAGTAGTTTTGGTTTTTCATCTCCCGCAGCAACACCTGGGCCGCCTGAAAATGTCACAAATTAGAGGTGCAATTTTCAAACAATTTGATTGGATGAAGATGGGACTGACCCGGCTTCCTGTAGAGGATGCAAATGTAAACAAATAAGATCCCAGCACTTAGGAGCACCACACACACGATAACGGCCACGTACTGAGGAGCATCTGGGGCAGCAGTAGGTTCAGCTGTTGAGACACATTACAGTGGATTTAGAAAACGCGAGTCGGTCTAATGTGGTGACGAGGGAGCTGAGCTCTCAAAAATGAATTTTGGAAATGAACTTTTTTGGAGATGTTGATTTTCAGCAAAAATGGTAAGGGGTTAGCCTTTTGTTTTTTTTTCCCAGCTTGTTTCAACTGCACTTTCCTGCTTCGTAATGTAGTGGAAACCTCCACCAGCCTCACGGGGGCTCCTGGCAGGACTCAAAAAATGCAGGAAATGAATTTTCTCGAAATGTTGATTTTCTGCAAAAATGTTAAGGGGTTAGCCTTTCGAAACGTCAGGTTTCCTGTGTTGTTTTGACCAGAAAAGTGCATTAGAAGCAAGTTGATTCATTCATTTTCTACCGCCTATCAAGTTGAAAAAAAAAACCCCAAAACGACATACTAACCCCTTACCTTTCTTGTAAAAAAAAAAAAAAAAAAAACCCAAAAAAACAACATACTTAGGTTTTTTGTCAAAAATAAACACCCTCAAACTTATGCATTTTATGCCATTTTTGGATGTTTCTGGGATCCCTGTTGAGTGTGTGTGAGGTTTACCCTGTTTTTGACCAGAAAAGTGCATTAGAAGAAAGTTGAAAAAAAAAAACCCCAAAAAACGACATACTAACCCCTCATAATTTTTGTCAAAAATCTCCACCCTCAAAATCTGGCATTTTATGCGCTTTTTGGGTGCTTCTGGGGCCCCCGTTGAATGGAAATGATTTTTTGAGGTGTTGATTTTCCCTTTAACTTATGCATTTTATGCCATTTTTGGATGCTTCTGTGGTCCCTGTTGAGTGTGTGTGAGGTTTAACCTGATGCTTTGACCAGAAAAGTGCATTAGAAGCAAGTTCATTCATTCATTCATTCATTCATTCATTTTCTACTGCTTTTCCTCACGAGGGTCGCGGGGGTGCTGGAGCCTATCCCAGCTGTCTTCGGGCGTAAGGCGGGGTACACCCTGGACTGGTCGCCAGCCAATCACAGGGTACATATAGACAAACAACCATTCACACTCACATTCATACCTATGGACAATTTGGAGTGGCCAATTAACCTAGCATGTTTTTGGAATGTGGGAGGAAACCGGAGTACCCGGAGAAAACCCACGCATGCATGGGGAGAACATGCAAACTCCACACAGAGATGCCCGAGGGTGGGATTGAACCCTGGTCTCCTAGCTGTGAGGTCTGCGCGCTAACCCCTAGACCACCGTGCCGCCCTAGAAGCAAGTTGAAAAAAAAAAAAAATCGACATATTAACCCCTTATAATTTTTGTCAAAAATCTCCACCCTCAAACTCTGGCATTTTATGCGCTTTTTGGGTGCTTCTTGTTGAATGGAAATGAATTTTCTTGAGATGTTGAAGAGGGAGCTGAGCTCTCAATGTACCGGTCCATCTACGTTCCTACCCTCAACTATGGTCATGAGCTTTGGGTAGGACAAGCAAAAACACAAGAATGCATGTCCAGGCGGTCAAAATTAGTCTCTACTGTAAGGTGGCTGGGCTCTCGCTTAAAGATTGGGTAAGAAGTTCTGTCATTCAGGAAGTGTCCTACACATTGAGCGGAGCCTGAGTTGGCTTAAGCATCTGGTCAGGATGCCTTCCAGACGCTTCCTTGGGGAGGTGTTCAAAGTACAGTATGTCTTACCAGCTAAACATCAAGAAAGACCCAAGTCACATTGGAGCAACAATGTCTTTGGAGACAGAGATTCCAAGGAAGAACTGATATATATATCACTTTATACGCTAAATAGACATCTGACATACCTGTACAAACGTTCAGCGTTTTCTGGTGCCGAACACAATCTTGGCCACATTGGTGGAACATTGGTTTAATCTGCAATGAAGACCATTTCAACAAACGGTGACGTGATGTTGCTGTGCATGTTCAATTGGAACAATGCAGATCTTTGAACATTTACCCCAACGTCAAACTGGCAGCAAGATTTGGGCCATTTATCAAGGCTGAACGTAACATTCAGGTTGGTCTGGTTGGCCTGGAAAAGAGCCATGCACATTATGATTATCGGGGTGGAAAAAAAGTGTATTTTTTTAAAGATTAGCATCATAGACACTTAAGGAGGACAACTGGGTTTCCTGTTTGAGAAACCTGAGGTAAAAAAGTAGGCTACAGAGCCTGCGGTGCTGTAATAAGCGCCCACAGTAGCGTAGTGTTCTAGGTCAATTATCTTAGACGGAAATGTATGTAAGAAACAAAAGTGTTGGTCCAAAGAGCATTGACTTTACCTTGAATGCACGGCTGACATGTTGGATAGAGGCACAGTTAACAATAACCATGTAGTCCTCACACAGTGGATCAGGACAGAAGCTGACCGTCAGTGCAGGTCTTTTTGCCACCACACTGATGTTCGACTGCCAAAGACTTCCTACAATATGTTACAAAACACGGCATATTAGCTAGCGGGACACCCACCATTTCTTAGAATAGCGCTGACTCACCTCTCTCTATGCAAAACTGGGTCATCATTATCACCGAGTCTTGACAATCTGATTCAAAACCACATGGAAAGTGAGCACAGGTTTTCAAGTTTTCATGATTTAAAAAAAAAAAAAACACCCCAAATTGTGCAAAATAAGACCTGAGTTCTTGAGGAATGTATTTAACCCCCAACGTTACATATTAATGTGCAAGTGATGGCTGGCTTTGGTTTTGTCAACATCCGCTTATGTCGATGTTAGGCCAGTCCGAGGGGCGTCGATGTACACGTTCCACTGTATGGACGTTTGTTTTGGCTCAAAAAGACTAGAATATTAAAAAAAGCAGATGGTTTGGACTCACCAGGAACATCTACCTTAGCGCTGACGTCATAGTGGCTGTGGCCCAGTTCTGGTTTGGGGATGTTGAAGACAGAAACCAGATACATGTGTCCTGGGTCCAATACCAGCATGTTTGCTGAAAATGACCACTGACAAAAAACATTTGATAAACAACACAACACTGTTCAACCTTATGACTTCATGTAGCATCAGTGTTCTTTTTCTTGTTATATTTATATTTTAAAGGGGACCTATTATGCTTTTCTGACATAAATGTTGTTAGAATGTTGTATTTGCGTGTTAAACAATTCCAAAGTGAGCCCTAAAAGAAGTTCAGGATGGTTCTGAACGCCAGGTTTCAGACCCTTAACAAGGCGTTCTCGGGTGCATAAATTAAAACAGATCCTTTTGGAAATCCGAGGAAACACAGCCGGAATAGGTGCAGATTCTGGAAGATCTCGAAAGCAGGTGATCGTTCTGTGCAGGTGATCGTTGAGTTATTGACTTATGAACTTATGGACTCCATGGAAGTCAATAAAAAGGGCTGAAAAATTAGCATAATAGGTCCCGTTTAAGGATTTTTATTTGCAAGTGGTATTTAGTGGAGAATTACCTGGCAACAGTTTAATTTTAACTCATTCACTGCCAGCCATTTTGAGAGAAGAGAGCTCCATATATTTTTGCTGAACTTTCAAGAAGTTTTAGGACTACATAAATATTGAAACTATGTACAGAAACTTTAGACGCCTGTCTTTCATCAGAAAAAAAAGAGTTTGTTTCTAGCCTTTTCGGGTCTAAATCAGCAGTAGAACATAGTGTGGTTTCAGCAAAAAAACAAACAAACATGATTTTGACCATAAAAACAGAAGCAAATTCAAGCAAAAGTTGACTGACACCCATATTTTTTGTTTGATGCACAGTCAGACAAACTCTGTGCCAGTGTAAGCTGCCTGTATTTTTGTCTCTGCTGCATTCGGCGCCATTTCCCTCTGTCAACACACATTTCAGCAACTTCCGAGCCGTTGCTGCCGATCGGAGGAAAACAGAACTGTTGCTCCCTACTGGGACGGAAATACATTGCCTAGAAGTCTGACATTCACACACAAAAGCAAAAGACATCAATGGACAGTCAAAGTTACTTTTTGAAAAGATTTATATAAACGTCTTTGGCAGCGAATGAGTTAAAAAGCACACAGAGACATGGTAGAAAAGTACATGGTAGACAACTCCATTATTTCAAAACCTACCTTGTTGCCATACGGATTCCTCATCGGGAGTTTGTCTTGAAAGGAATATCGGACGCACAGGTGCTCATTTGTGGACAAGACTATAATCTGGAGCTCAGTGGCGTTCAGGTAGCGGATACTGCCTGAAGAGACAGTATTGAGGACTTCCTGTCTTAGTAACATTTGATTTGAAGGTCACAGACATAGATGCATGCACGCAGCGTGGAAAACTGTATTGGAATTGTGTGTGTGTGTAATGTACATATATATAGTAGAAGAAGAAGAAACACTGATTTCACTAAGAGACCTGACTCACCATCATCTTTTATGGTCCAGTTAACAGCGAGTACAGGTTGCAGCTGTCCCGCTTCATCAGCTACGGTTGCCACGGACACCTTTAACCCCTCTGGACTGCTGGGAGTGTAGTCCTTCACTTTCAGCCATTCTTTATCCAGGCAGTTACCTGCACACATACACACAACCGAAAACGTTACATACAACACTGACCTTTCATTATTATTATTATTTTTAAAAAAGGCATGTAAGGCCATAAAAATGACAATATTTAAGAATAAGGACTCACTTAAAATGACTGTACATGTCAAACCCTGCAAAAAAAAGGGACAAATACGGTTAGATATTACATTCTTGGTTAAGAATCTAACAGGAACAATGGTTGGTTATTTTGACTTCCTCAATCTGATCAACTTTGCCTTTCTACCTTTGCTTTCCTCAGACAGTTTAGGCAGCAAACTCGTTAAGCTTGAAATAAAAGCACACGCATTACATACACACACAGCCACACCTTAAAAAAAACCTTTGTCAAGACAAGGCAACATAAACATAATATCGAATAAAGCTAAATTTGTCCTGGACCGGAAGTGACACCATACTATTTACTGTTCTATGCGATTAATACGATTAAACACTTACATAAATGAAGACATTGGGTTGTTGTAGAAAACCTATTCACATTAATTCTGTATTTCTGAGCTATTTCAAACATAACATAAATGAAAATATGAATATATGCAACTGAGGACAACCAAGCACAATCAAGCTAAAATGCTAACACTGCTAAAAGTGTGTGTCTCCTTACCTGTTGAGAGCAGTTTAGTGGCGGGGATGTCAAAATTCTCACCGCGGACGACAGAGAAAAGTAGAATAATGTCAAAATAACTCCATATAACCTCATTTTATTTTAACGATTATTGTTCGTCTCAGTACAGAGGGTATCCATGGGTGCAATGTTAGACTGAGTTTATGAAGTGAAAGCTAGCTGTGATTAAATGTACCAACTTCCTGCTTTCGTAGAAGGGTAAAGATGTTGCATTTGTGTCACATGGGATTTTACGGAGATCAGCTAAAACATTAGGTACCCCTGTGAACTCTCATTTTCATTTTTTATTACTTCTATGTCGACAATAATGGTCACTTTTGACTGTCATATAGGTTTATTATTGTATTTTTGTAGCAAAGCATGTCCGGAATTGAGGAGGACGGTAGGTAAAGCCGTGCAGGTAAAAGGTGTACTGTGATGTATTATCCAGCAGATGACGCTTGAACGTTACATCAACGTTACAGGTTATACCAGTGGTGTCAGACCCACGACAAGTATAAATAAATTATCGATACAATTTTACAAATTACAAAAAGTGTACTCCCAAAACCCTTTATATGGACATAATAATAATAATAATAATAATAATAATTTTTATTGTAGATTTTATTGTATTTATTGTAGATTTAATAACAAGGTAATCATCATCGACTATTAGAATATGTATATTATTTTATATATGCTATAACTAAAATAAATCTCTCTATATGTCTATATGTACGTATATCTAGGTAATTTTCATTTTTGCAAATATTTGTATTATTGTTTCATGGAATGAGTTTGTTTTGCAGTAAAAACTGCTTTATACACATCACTGATAAAAATGATTTATAAGTCTTGAAATGTTTGACAGGACAAATCCCACATTGTTGATCGTTACATGTTAAAATAGCATATTGATGTTAAAAATGTACAGTGGAAGATTTAAGATTTATCATATCAACCTTCAAAGGTTGTGTCGTATACAGAGCAGCTCTCCGACATTGCACAGAACACATTTATTTGAATAACACCAGTCAAAAAGTATTGTATATTAATATTTGAGTCTGTTTGAAAGCCAGCCTGTTTATGTCTGTATGATAGGTTCCATCATAAACAGTAGGCATAGCAGCAGTAATGGCTAACTACACCCCCACCCGGTCCCGAGTCAGTCACAAACTGGGATCCTCTCCTGTGGACCTATCACATACTTTCATTGTAATCATCAACATCCCCCCCCCCATGACCTGCCTGCACAGGTGTCTCCATGCCGCCACACAAAGCAGGACTCAGCACACCTCCTGCATGAATGGCGCCGTTATCTTGGCAATCAGCAACCAGGCAGCTGTTTGCAGGAACAAAATCACTGCATGCGGTCTCAGTTTTCTGCAAGAACTGAACAACACCGTGGTACGGAGCGGGCTTTTCTTTAATTCTGTGTCAGGTAAAACAGTACAGTCATTCTTAGTTGATCACGGTTAGAAATAACTGTTGGGTGTCGCTTTCCATTTTTTTGAATTTTCCGATTTATCCATTTTCTTATAATCCCTCCAGCCTGTCTTAGGTCTACACTCCCTTTTGGACTAAAATCTTGATGAATTGGTAGTGTAGTAGGCTAACAATGATTATGGAATCGTGTCCAATGGCTGCATAAACAGTAACCAAAAACAAAGCCAGTTATGGTGGCAGTCATGTCCTGTTTTTGTGAACTAAACAACAAAAAAGGAGCCGGTTGAGGTGGAATGGATATGTAGTCTCTTGGTGTCCTACTGGTGGGGCTGGAGGAAGTGGCCGGAGACCGAGAAGTCTGGGCTTCCCTACTGAGACTGCTGCCCCAGCAACCTGGACTGGGATAAACGGAGGAGAACGGAATGGAAAGAATAAAAACGGCATGGATTTTTCCACTGCACTGGCTTTGGGTTTCATGTCTACAGAATGTGGTTTCATGGTTTGTGACTGTAGAAGATAGTCTAGCCCAGGGGTGGGCAAACCAGGGGGGGGGGGGGGGCAGACTATATATTTTACACGTAACAGTCTACCTGGTATTATTGTTATATTATTATTATCTGTAAAATTGTCATGCAATCTGCTATTATTATTTATTATTTTATTATTTTATATTTATATTTAAATATTTTAAAAATAATAAAATATTATAATAATAAATAAAAATAAAAAATAAAATTAAAATAATAATTATTATATTATTATTATGTAAAATATGCAAATATAACAATATTATTATATATAATTAATATAATAATTAGCATTAATATAATAAATATAATAATCATAATAGTTATAATAATAATATAATAATTATTATTTTAATTTTTATTATTATTATGTGCTCGTGTCTCTTTTTTCAGGAGCACTTTGTAAACAACAGACCATGTCAAACAATGAAATTGATACAACCATCAAAAGGTTGGCTCAGGCCATGATGCCAGGTTGTATGTTGACTTTAAATTAAATACTTTTGAACGATTGGGCGGGCCGTATTCAAACACTTGGCGGGCCGGATGTGGCCCCCGGGGCCGTAGTTTGCCCACCCCTGGTCTAGCCCATCAGTCGATCCTCACATACTCCGACAACGCTTCACACCGATTTCCTCCTTTTGCCAAAAACATTGTTAATAAGTTTGGCCACGGACTTGGAACCGCTGGGTCGTCTCCTGCGCTCCTTCGCTTTGCTCCTCAGGCTGGCACTCAGCACCATCTGGGAGAATATGCGTGCCACCTCCTGGTAGTGCTCGGCCGCCGACAGCTCGTGGAACTGACATCGGAACTCTGCCGCCAGATGCTGACCTTCCTCACGTCGCACCTCTCGCATGTGGCACAGGTCGTGTTTGTTAGCCACCACAAATATAAGAGACTCGACATCCCTGCAGGGAATGCAAAAAGAAAGCAAGCGGTGTCACTCACTAAGCCGACATCTGACAAATTAACAAAAGGTTTCCGAGACATTGCTACCGGTAATTGCTTTTTTCAGGCTATTTGAAATGAATATAATAGCTTACCTTTTGGCTGATCCCAAGTGGACCTCCCTGATGAGCTTCACGAAGGTTCTGGCAGTAAGAAAAGAGGAGCGATCGCTGATATCATAGACCACAATAAAACCATCAGCACGGCGAATATGATCTTTACCCTCGCTGGACTGAAAGACACAGACAGCAAAAAAGGTAATAACCCGCCTGCGTGTTTAAGCGCACACGCTGTCAGTGTCTGAAGATCTGATAACGGACCTGACAGCAGGGCTCGTAGAACTCCAGGTTCATCTGCCTTCCATCCACAGACAGACCCTTTCTGTATATGCATTCTGTGGAAGTAAAAAAAAACACACACAAGGTGGGTAACATTCATGGTTTTACTTTGCATACCATGATTAGTACTACCAGACTACTGTATTTGCTCCCCAGAACTCGACAAAACGAGACCTTGTGGAGGAGAGCAGTAAGTGAGCTTTTCTAAGAGATGCACCAAAAGGTCCTAAAAGTCCTGTAAATATGTAGGACATGCATATAAAGCTACAAAAGCTACATGAGCTACAAAATTATATGCAATCAATGATGCTCAAATTTGGATCGATACATATTTCACAATATGGTAATTATTGGCCCCATCAGGAAATATTTGTTCATTTATTGAAGATCCATGCACAGGGAAAACATCCATTAGCTCCTGTTATTCATTCATTTTATACCGCTTATTTGGGCAAGAGGCGGGGTACACCCTGGACTGGTGGCCAGCCAATCACAGGGCACATATAGACAAACAACCATTCACACTCACATTCATACCTATGGACAATTTGGAGTGGCTAATTAACCTAGCATGTTTTTGGAATGTGGGAGGAAACCGGAGTACCCGGAGAAAACCCACGCATGCACGGGGAGAACATGCAAACTCCACACAGAGATGGCCGAGGGTGGAATTGAACACGGGTCTCCTAGCTGTGAGGCATATGTGCAAACCACTACTTTGCCACATATATTTGACTTAATTGTAAAAAAAAACAAAGAGAAAAATATTTTGACCTATATTGTACACACAACAGGCGGCACGGTGTTCGAGTGGTTAGCACGCAGGCCTCACAGCTAGAAGACCCGTGTTCAATTCCACCCTCTGCCATCTCTGTGTGGAGTTTGCATGTTCTCCCCGTGCATGCGTGGGTTTTCTCCGGGTACTCCGGTTTCCTCCCACATTCCAAAAACATGCTAGGTTAATTAGCCACTCCAAATTGTGAGTGTGAATGGTTGTTTGTCTACTATATGTGCCCTGTGATTGGCTGGCCACCAGTCCAGGGTGTACCCTGCCTCTCGCCTCAAAGACAGCTGGGATAGGCTCCAGCAACTCCCGTGACCCTCATGAGGAAAAAGCGGTAGAAACGAATGTAAACACAATATTGTTCCATGTGTCAATCATCAGAATTTTTTGATTTTTTTAAAAGTGTCATCTCTCGTCACTCACACATCTTTTCAAGCCATTTTACAAATGTGACAAAGAAGCATTGATAATGACCTGATGAGGATGCATACTCGCCAATAAAACGTCTCGTGAAGAACCGGACGATGAGAGCTGAAGAAAAGCAGATGTTAGAGAATTGAAGTGACCGTGAGCCAATCTCCAAAAGCGATGCTCCTTACCTGACTTGCCAACACCTTCACCTCCCAGCACGGTGATCTTGATCTCGTTCATGCTCGGCAGGAAGCTCCCAAAATGAGGACCATGCTTAGAAAACTTCTCTGCTTGCTGGTTGGTGGGTGGGAGAAGACCAAAAGGGGGACAGGGCCCACAGATGAGATGGTAAAGGGGGGTTGGGTTTCTCCTCGGCCAATCAACAACTGAGACATTTCATGTTTCTTGTTCAATTCAATTACATTTTTTTTTACACTGCCAAGGGCCTCCTGCATGAGGTATCACAACCTGTCAGAGTTCATGGAAAACTTTGTTTTGTGCAAAGTCAGAGAAACAAAGAGTCCAGTGTGCAGCAAAGGCAGGAGACATCAGCACGGAAGAATATTCCGGCTAATAGAACTCCCTAATAATGGATCTTTGTGAGGAGCGGGAGCAGAGGCTATAGATAAAGCATAAAGTGTGTTGAAGCAGAATGTAGTGTATAGATGTGATATGGGTGCCATGACAACCAGATGCAACACTCACATCAATGAATGAATGATAAATACATTTAAAAACTTATTGCAGTGATAGATGTGAATAGGAATTGACTGATTTAGTTTGGTTGCTTTTGGCTCCCCTTGGTGGTGACAAAACGCTATTACAAGGTATGACAGGGAACCATTTGTACTGAAAATTGAGGCGCTAAAGTGCATGCTTTAATTTTTACGTCTGGAAATATTTAGTTTTGCATAAATTATTATAAACCGTAAGTTAATGCTTCATGATTTGTGGGTTTTAAAATATATTTTACAACTTTTGGTAGTTAGGTTTTGATTTTGTTTTAAATATATTTTTGAAAAATTGAATGCAGGAGTGGTTTTCCACCAAATAAAAAAATGCTGACATCATGATGTCAAATAATAACCTTAAAATATTTTTATATATTTTATACTCTGTCCTAAAATAAGAATATTTATTATAAAAATATTTATTACTCTTTACAACGAGAGGAAAATAAGAAAAAGTGTTTTTCTTTCTTCAAACACAGTACAGTTTATTTATTTACAACCTCTATTTTGGTAATACACAACAAAAATAGAAGAATAACAATATACTGTACTGTTATTGAGAAAGAGCGCAATTATGCTTTTGTCGCCATCTAGTGGACATTGTTATGAACATTATATAGGGCGTCCCTGAACTGAAAACATAGAAATTAATCAACAAAAAAATCGAATATAATAATTAAAACAAAAAGCACAAGAACATCTTTTTGAGTTTTATTGCTTCCCATTTGTAGATGTATGTGCTCAGTTTTAACATCTTAGTAGTAATGCATCAGAAAACATAAAATCAAATCACTCGCTGAACTAAAATCTCCCAAACAGCATGAATATGTGACTTCATTAGATTATGTGCTAGTAGTAAATAGACAATATGTTGCTAATAGATACAATAGAATAATACGTATAAAGAACCAGGGTTCCAAGCCTGGTTGCTCACAGTAACTGCTTGAATGAGTAAAATGCACCCAATTGGTATGTGATATTATATTATATTACACAGTATAGTATACATAGTAACAATAATAGTTGGTAGTTTTAGCAATAAGGAGTGTAAATAAAGAGGTACTAATGAGTTATTGACAAACCGACTTATATGAACTACTAATATTTGTGTTTCCCTTTAAAACGATTTAACTTCACATTGTTGCAAATCCCACTGAGGGACGAATAAAGGCATATCTTAAATCCAGGTTATTAGAGCACATTCATATATTTGGTATGCAAAGCAGCACTTATGCGTTTTTATATTGCACAGTAGAAAAAATAAGCTACATATTTGGTGTAGGGTTAAATAATAAAAAGCAGAGGTCCTGTCATGGCTGAAGTGAAACTCTCAGACGGTCACTGCAGGATCCAACCTTGACTGCATGGGAGAGGGACTTCAGAGGATGACACAGCTGGATGAGGAGGACTCTGTGCTGTTGGACACACATATATACTTTATAGAGCCAAAAATCCCCAAACCTTTACTAAGTATTATTTCACTAATTTTTACTGCGTATTTTTATTGGTGTTGAATAAAAAGGCCAGTACCTCTGCTCTGAAACAGCTTGCTTCATCCTTTTGGGGGCGCTGCCCTCCCACTCAGCAGCGTGTCTCTGAGAAAGCTCACCAGTCTCGGTGCTGGCCTGCATATAATACACATACAGTATTGGCATTACTGGTATCATGCATGTGATAAATAAATGCATTGATAAGCCATATAGTTGTCTATGTCTATGATTTTGTTGTCATTCCGTGTTCACCATGTTCCTCTTCCCGTTGGCATTGCTGCTGCTGCTGTTGATTAGTGAATTGTGGTTCTCAGCATCAGAGGAGAAGGGTTCCTGCATGGGCTCCACTCTTTCGTGGCCAAATGTCGGCTTTGGCTCCAGCTTCCTGGAGGAAACACAGGAGAAACAATCCCATTCAGAGTCAGGAAAAAAGTTAACCCGCTTAAGTGGGCCCCACTTGTGTCGATAAGTGGTCTATAGTGTTCTAATCATTACTACAAAGTGCCCGCTTTATTCGAAGTCGACGTGAATGGTTTTTGAGTCATTTCTATTAAAAAATGGGTCATGGTTATAGTGGTTCATTATTATCACCAGCAGCATGAAACAACAACAACATAACTGTCTAGTTAAATAATAATAATAATAACAACAAATAGTTTTCAATGTGTACTGAAGACACTGAAGACATCCAATAGTGACGGAGAAAGGTTCATAGGAGCCGATGAAAAGGTAAGTAAGGGTTGAGTGGTGTTTAGCATCCACCGTGTCCCTGGTGGTCGGGCCTTTGCAGAGCTCATCGTTCACTTAGTGTCACCAAGCATTGATCTCGTCACTAATTAAGTCCCTTGTCTAACGTGTGAAGATCACTGTTTTATTTTCCTTTAACGAACAACTCAGTGGTAAATGGCATCAATTATTAAAAATAAAAGCACAAAAGACAACCAGTGTATACATATATATATATATGTGATTAAAGGAATCAAAAAATAAATATCTGATTCCGAGATGTCAGTCAAGCGTTGTGTAGTGTTTGTTCAATCAATAATTTAGCCATGTGTGCACCCACACCAAAGACCCGTACTCCTCCCCAGCGGTCCGAGTGCTGCTGACCTCTGGTCCTCTCGGCCTGTCCTCTACTAGGTCCTCCCATACAGCTAATTACACTCCCTGGAGTTTACAGCAGGCAGCCCGCACATTTGCTCATCCGCTGGGTGGTCTGAGCGATTTGACAGCACCCCCCAACCCCCGCACCCCGACAACAGGATAAACTCATTAGTGGGGCCCTTATAGCATAGCACGCTCCTGCGGGAACTAGGGGGCCAGGTAGGCTGAAGGGGTTTCTGAGGTCATGCTGATCAATGATGGCGGGAGTCGATAATAAAGAAAACCCAAAACTTTCACGTTTATTGGAAGCTGCGAACATGTCAATAATGGCAGTGTAAAAAACTGTGTACATACCTAATAGCTGAACACAGACTTTGGTACCAATCATTCAGATCTTCCTGGTTGCTGGACATAAGCAGGAGTTTGGCTCTGGGGAACGTCAGCTGGAAATGACAGACAGACAGATGAGGTTGTAGTTAGGACCGTGATGACTGTGTTACCTTGATTCTCACACTGTGGTACGAGAACCACTGGTGGTCCTCTGCTTGACATGACACAAGTTGAATTTAATTAAATATATATATTTTTTGCGGTGTTCAGTCATAAAAAAACATGTAAAATGACAACTGTACAATTTCAACTTGATGAAAAATAATGGCGAATAAAACCTTACTGTGTGTTTTTCATTTTTATTTTATTTTATTTTTTTTTTTTTCGGGTACTCTGGTTTCCTCCCACATTCCAAAAACATGACAACTCCAAATTGTCCATAGGTATGAATGTGAGTGTGAATGGTTGTTTGTCTATATGTGCCCTGTGATTGGCTGGCCACCAGTCCAGGGTGTACCCCGTCTTTCGCCCGAAGAGAGCTGGGATAGGCTCCAGCATACCTGCGAACCTCGTGAAGATAAGCGGTATAGAAAATGAATGAATGAATGTCATTTTCCAGCATCACCTGAATGTGCAATAACAAGAGTTGACCAGCAGGAGGCAGGCCATGACAGTCCATCCAATCCTGCCAGTCACTTTTCTATACAAGTTTGTTACATTTACCAAACAATAAAAATTCATGCTTGTACAGGAAGTGCTATTAAATAAGTATATTAGTGACGTCACTATATTAAATTACCTCTCACATTTACTTTAAGTTTGTTGAGCGGTGAGGTATTGATCTTTTTTATGAGGATTTGGAAAGAACTTTACACTGAGCTTACACCTCATACTACATAATGATTAGAGGGGAGGGGCGGGGGAGGGGAGGTGAGTCTCTTATTATACATTAAAATAGATTAAGATGTCAAAAAATGTTCCCTCCACAAAAGTATTATCTAATTAAAGAGTGAGGCTGAATGGACTGGTGCGTGATATTAGGCACTCGGCACGTGGGGGACGCCATTTGATTCTCCTTCTACGGCCGTGGGAGTGATTAGGGATTTGTCAGGAAATCTGACCCTGTTAGGTAGAAATTACTTTGTATAATAAGAACGACAGAGCTCGGCGCCTCATCACCGCACATAATTTAGCTTGATTATTTATACATCAAAGAGAATCTGTCGGGGATGTGGGAAAATATTCAAGCAGCGAGGGAATATTAGGAGGAGGAGGAGACGGGGAGAGAAAAGGCAAGTTCGAGAGAGGGAAAAACTCAGGTTGAGCCACAAAGAAAACAATAAATTTTAATAAAAGTATTTTTTTTCCTCCCAAACTTTGCATATAAATTGCCATGGCATTTATAGCTGTCAAATTTAATTTGGCTTTAATTCTTCATGGCACCGGATGAGGAGGGCCCAGGAGTGCTGACAGCCCCCTTTTTTCCTTGAGCTCAGGTAGGAGTCCAGGATCAATAATGTGTCCTTATGAGAAATTACGTGTAATGCTATTGAGTATGCATTCAGGCCTCGGTAGGGATAAGAGGCTAATGAAATGCTATTTGTGCCATTAGACAAGGCTTGGCGCAAAGCGGTGACAAGACTTGAGGAAGATGTATTTACTGGAGGGCCGGAAGAGATGGATCTGCCCCCTAATCTGATGCAACAACTGAGAGATTATCTTGCAGCAGACTGCCGTCGCTGCATTCCTCGGCTGTTAACGCACGCCAAATATTACAACTAGGACTAACTATCTTTACCGTCTAGTCCAGGGGTGGGCAAACTACGTATATATTTTACTCGTAACAGTCCACCTGGTATTATTGTATCTGTAAAATTGTCATGCAATCTGCTATTATTATTTATTATTTTATATTGAAATATTTGAAAAATAATAAAATATTATAATAATTAAAATAAAATTAAAATAATAATTATTATATTATTATTATGGGCAGCACGGTGGTCTAGGGGTTAGCGCGCAGACCTCACAGCTAGGAGACCCGGGTTCAATTCCACCCTCGGCCATCTCTGTGTGGAGTTTGCATGTTCTCCCCGTGCATGCGTGGGTTTTCTCCGGGTACTCCGGTTTCCTCCCACATTCCAAAAACATGCTAGGTTAATTGGATACTCCAAATTGTCCATAGGTATGAATGTGAGTGTGAATGGTTGTTTGTCTATATGTGCCCTGTGATTGGCTGGCGACCAGTCTAGGGTGTACCCCGCCTTACGCCCGAAGACAGCTGGGATAGGCTCCAGCACCCCCGCGACCCTCGTGAGGAAAAGCGGTAGAAAATGAATGAATGAATGAATATTATTATTATGTAAAATATGCAAATATAACAATATTATTATATATAATTAATATAATAATTAGCATTAATATAATAACTATAATAATCATAATAGTTATTATAATAATATAATAATTATTAATTTAATTTTTATTATTATTATGTGCTTGTGTCTCTTTTTTCAGGAGCACTTTGTAAACAACAGACCATGTCAAACAACGAAATTGATACAACCATCAAAAGGTTGGCTCAGGCCATGATGCCAGGTTGTATGTTGAGTTTAAATTAAATACTTTTGAAAGATTGGGCGGGCCGTATTCAAACACTTGGCGGGCCGGATGTGGCCCCCGGGCCGTAGTTTGCCCACCCCTGGTCTAGTCAATGTTGGAATCAATTAAAAACAAAGAGGAAGTGGATCAAGGAATGAAAATGGCCTCATTCACATCACATGATGTTAATAGTGTGATTCCGTTTAAGTTGTTGCCCCTCGGATTAGCTGAAAATGGAGCGTAGCCGACCGTAGACCGCCGACCCCTCCTCTGTTTCATAATAAAAAGCAATAGACGGCCTCTAATATGACCTACAAAGCCAGACTTAACACGCCCCTTTTCATTTTTAATCCACTCTTATATTTTAAAACACATTTTACCAAAACACACGTGCCCAGTGTGGCCGACTTGCAAGCTTAAGACCAGTTTGAATTCACTTGAAAAGGAATTGAAAAACCGCAAGCAGCGCAATCAAAGCGCGACGTAGCTTTTATGTATTAACAGCGACGCGCATTAGCAGCAGGAAATAAAGACTCTCTCGGAGATGGAACATCAACCGGAATGAATATTGATACCATGCAGCATTGGCAGTAAACACTTGCCGCATAAACGCTTTGGTTACTTGCTCAATGATGCGCGACTGGTTCCGCTGAATGTTTCATGACAGAAACTAAACCATTTAGACATAATTTGTCATCCAGCAGCTGCACGGAGACCTGGGAGACAGACCAGGCTGGGATAAAACATTCAAAGTTCTACTTTTTGAGGCGTTCTTATTTTGCAGCAGAAAGTCTGCTGGTGTTCAATTGACGACATTAAACCCGAGGACAGACGGAAGACAAATCCAAATGAAAGTAGGATATTAAATAACACTTGCGCTAAGTGCTCAGTCATGTGTTACGCAAATCCATAACCAGATGTGTGTCCACCTGCTGCAACATGCTGACTATTTCGTTCATTGGTGAACTTTGTTGTGTATTTCCATAGAACAGATATTACTTCTTTGTGCATCTTTATGCTGTGTATCGAGACAGAAGTTACCTTGTTGTTGTCGTTTAACAACAATACTTAACAATACTACAACACGTCGCCATGACAACAAACCCAAAATAACGAAACATTGTAAGGTAGGATGTCGGATGCTGTGCTGCTGCAGCAAAAACGGCGACAAAAATGGTCAAAATTAATTTAAAATGAGGTGTAATATGAAAACTTCCTTGCCAAGTCATGACAGGACCACTTCAGACCTTTTGCGTGTTGGGCCTCCATCTTTCATGTGATCATGAACAGGATAAGTGTTATGTAAAATGCATGAATGAATATGACACTCGGCAGACACTCACACTGAGCAGGCCCCCTTTGCTCTTGGTGTGGCCGAAGACCTTTTCCACGGCGCACTGATTCAGCGGATAGGCGTGCTGGCCTATAAACTTGTCGCTGCTGGTGGGGTGCAGTGAGCTGCATCGCTTGGTCTGCAGAAGCATGTCCGAAAACAGGAAAAACAACTTGGGTTTGACGTCTGCGCCTTTGGAGGGAACCACCTTCAGCCAGCCTTCACGGATGTACCACCTCTCTGGAGAGGAGACATATACACATTATGACTGCGTCTTTTTGCTATAGAGGACCAGTAATTGGAGACATTTTAAGTGATGTTCTGGTATTTATGCTGCTGTTATTGACGAATGCTTGATGTGTATCAATTCGCAGAGGAAATAATTTTCGGTAATGTTTTAAATCATCAAAATATGGAAAGATACTGTAAGTATTACATGTTATCATCTATTTACCTTTCATTCATTTTCTACCGCTTATCCTCAAGAGGGTCGCGGGGGATGCCGGAGCCTATCCCAGCTGTCTTTGGACGAGAGGCGGGGTACACCCTGGACTGGTCCCCAGCCAATCACAGGGCACATGTAGACAAACAACCATTCACACTCACATTCATACCTATGGACAATTTGGAGTCGCCAATTAACCTAGCATGTTTTTGGAATGTGGGAGGAAACCGGAGTCCCCGGAGAAAACCCACAAATGCACGGGGAGAACATGCAAACTCCACACAGAGATGGCCGAGGATGGAATTGAACTCGGGTCTCCTGGCTGTGAGGCATGTATGCAAACCACTACTTTGCCGTGCAGCCCTCAGCATGTATATGTACATGTATAGTTTCTTTTTTTTTTTTTTTTTTTTTTTTTTTTTTTAAAGAGGGCTTCGTAGTTTTCCGGATGACAAGCATTGCTAGCTAACTCATATTAACTCTTTTTCTGGTGTTATAATGCACAGAAAAGGGAAATAAATATGTGTTAATGTTTCACGTAAGGATTGTAAATGATGGGCAAAAAGTGCAGTTCCCCTTTAAATGCCTTATTTACTCTTATTATGTGTACAATACTGGGTAATATGAGTGTAAAGGCGGCTATAGGGGTGTTAGTTCATGTCTCCAGGGTTCTAATAAAGTTAAAAAATCTGGATTCAGAAGGTCGCAAACAGGTTTTCTATGCTCTAACTATGAAAATGTTAAATTTATAAATAATCAATCCCATTTGGAGGGAATTCACTTATCACGGTCGGGTCTGGAACCAATCACTGCAACAAACGAGGGAGTATTGTATTCTTCTACTGTGTCTGGAGCTCGTTAGAGGGGAGACCGAAAAATCTGAAAAGTGGCAATTAGCGTCATCTCTTTTACATAAAATGACTGCGCTCGGACAACAAAATTAATTAGACAACTGTAGGTCATACTGACATAAGAAAGGACAATGAAGGCTGTTTGAAGAGCGCAAAGAAGATGACAGGAAATCTAAGACAGGCCCAGCAGGAGGCAGGGCGAGAGACGCTGCTCAAAGTGCTCATCTCTTTCACCGTGATTGGCAGGACCATGACGGGAGCTAATAAGCAATAGTCTGACATTTGGATAGATAAGATGAAAATTCAACATGTGTCCAGGGTATATTTTTTTTGTAATTACCCCAGTTAGCAGCTTGTGATTGCACCTAGCCTGGGTGGCCCGAGCTGTGCCTGTGGGGCTCACCGAAGACATTTTCAGCTATAGACAGCCCTGCCGAGATTAAGTGCAAGGGGGCCGGGCGGGGGGTCAAATTGCTTTTAAAATGCCATGGGTGTCACATGGAAAAGCAGTCAAGAGATGTGACTTTCTCATTTGCTGAAGCCGTGGTTTGCAATTGTTAAATCAAATGTTATAATTTTCACAGTATGGCTTGGTTTGTCTTATAAAACCAACACCTCCAGATTTTAAGGGAGCGGATTTACACAAAAACCACACAACCGAACAAGACGCACAACATTTCCTTGATCGATCATGGTGAAAATGACCCACAGATGTCACATTGCTCTTGTACAGACTGCAAACTAGCACCTTTAATAACATTCTATGTCTATGTTACTGTTGCACTGCGTCGATGCATAAAGTTTCTTTTCATTTTCAAAACGCCACTGATGAGTTGAGAATGAGCTCTAAGAGGCCTCGAGACTGTATGCTAGCCCGCAAAGTGGATTGCGCATCCCGTCGTAGCTCAATTGCACCATTGGGAAGCGATGGACTACAGCTGCATGAAAATGAATTGTGATTCCTGTCAGACATGTTTTTCGCTGTGAAAAACTACGACAGCTGGTGACGACCTGCATTTGTTTTCTCGATAAATTAAGTTGAGGCATCCTAATAGTACAACAGAACATGCAATCACTTTTAGTTCATGCTTGAGCAGCAATGTGTTGCATGTTTGCTCAAGCATCGGAAAGCTGCTGGTGTCCGCTCTACTGAAACGGATGCATTTCAAAAGAAGTCAAATTAAAATCTGGGTATTAACTTCTTTTTTTTTTCTCTTTAGTACAAGTGACAAAGAAACTGACACATTTGTTAAGTCGCTTAAGTCGGTCCTGCTAATATCGACAATCTGTCTACGTCGACAGACTCATAGAGTCCATGTCTATTGTTCTTATTCCCACTTGGGTCAACGTTGAGTACATAGTCAACCGCTTGTCATCATAATATTTGAAATCCCAAAAAAACAATCGGTTTGTTAATGCCGACATATGTTGTAATATTATTAACTTCAATATCATCGCAATGACAACAACGTAACAACTGTCTAGTTACACATTTTCCTGTTCAGTGTAAAGTATGTTACAAAATAAAAGCATGGCAGTATTAACATGGATTCTACCACAGCTAAGAAAATGCTAGCCACCAGAAAAGAGATCATATAACTAAATTACAGCAGCAGCTGTTGTTGTGCAAGCAATGGTTAGTTTCGATTGTGGTTATGTAGACAACCCCCCCAACATTAAGGTTCCACTGCAACATTATCAGTAGTCCTAAACTTGTTGATGGAGTCTGAGAAGTTGGTCTTACTGCCTTGAAGAGTACTCTTTTTCTCTCAGACTCCCTGCTAGCATCTGACCATCCGCTGGACTTTGAGGCAGCAGAGGATTCAAAGAGCAGGAGGTGCCAAGCACTCCTCTCCATGTAAAGGCTTTTCAGTTCTCCTTGTCAAAGAGCACCTCGACTCACACTACAAAGTCTTTGGGGCAAGGCCAGGTGGGGAGGCTGGAGGAAAGGTGGGGCAGGAAATAAAAGGTTGATCTACAAAGGGTCCTACTCCTCTGTACTGTAGAGCAATAACAGAGAGCGAGAGAGGGGAAGAGAGATGTGACAGAATGAGGACAAGTCAGATTTGGCATGTATTTAGGTTTACGTGACTAATTTTACAGTATCCAGTGTAAAGTCCAGATCCCCACTAATACATGATGTTCTTTAGAATGGAGTAGAACATTCAAAGACATTTTCCCCATAGGAAACAATGGAGGGTCAACCACAAAAAATTAAATTAACATTCTTAAAGTAATATCCAAAATAATTTCTTAATCAGTATTACAGTTTCAGCAGAGTCTTATATAAAAAGCTACAAACCACCAACTAACCAGAACTACGTTCCGCATTACTGAAATCCGACCAGAACTCAAGGGTTTGTGGAGGGATAAGCACTACATCGCTGATGGGGATGTCATAAATCAGGTCAAAAATCCCAACTATGCCTTTAAGGGCATAAAATTGATAAGACCTGCCTCATAATTGGTGTATGTGAACTTCCAATGGATTGTGGTCAATGACTGACTCAATGAATACACATATGTCAACTTAAACAGCAAAATCAGGCAATTGTAAGGAATATAATTTACTGTAAGGTGCATTTTGAGTTAACAATATTTATAATGCCCTGACTTATAAGTTAAAGTTGGCTGTATTCACCCTTTGAAGCGCTTCTGGAAACGTTTATCCAGGAGGTTGTTCAGTTATCAGACGTGGGTTTACTTATTCTAGGCCTGAAGACAGTCATCTGTTGTAAGTTGGGGCTCCATGCTCGATGATACCGTAGGCTCGTAGTGCTTCGGTCATAAGAAAAGTCTTTGTTGCACAATTACAGTTTTTTGTTGCTTTAAACCAGGGGTGCTCACACTTTTTCAGCATGCAAGCTACTTTTAAAATGACTGAGTCAAAATGATCTACCCACTACAAAAATGCAAAACATCTATTTATTTTCAAATGTATTGAGGATTATTTGTACGTACAATGTATGTTGATGTACCTTACATAACCAAATGAGCCAATATTGCAAAACACACATAATTAACAATTAACATTTTTTGTAATTACCTCCACATTACTCCACATTTCCTTTCTTTGGTACTGCGATGGTAGAATGGCATATGAGGCAAACGCACTTCGAAAAAGACATTGTGAAAAAAAAGTCCACCTCCCATTCCGTATGGAAGTGATATGTTTTTGCCTTTTTACTTGGTCCAGCTCCTTCACTCATTTTAGTGACCATAAACTTTAGCGAGGGCTTAAAATCTCGCAATTCGCCGACTAGCTTAGCACTTTGCATCGTTGTTTACGCATGAGCGGTGACCTAAAGGTCAAAATTCAGTTGTCATCTGACTGGTTGTCCTGTATGTCAATCAAGTAACGGGGATGGATGATAGGCTGACATCGTAAGTTCTGCTGCACTTAGAGACGTTGTTTGATTTGATTGGTCGCCCGAAGGGCAACATTCAGTTGTCATCTGAATGGCTGCCCTGTATATCAATCAAGTGACGGCATTGATGCTGGGATGATATTTTTTTAATGTCACGCCGCGATCGACCAGCGATCGACCAGTACCACCTCCGCGATCGACCGGTAGATCGCGATCGACTTAATGAGCACCCCTGCTTTAAACAATAAACATTTTCATTATCATACACTCTGGTACACTGACACTCATGCATCTTGTACGTTATCCATGTCAGGAATTAGGGTACTGAGAAAAGTTTTGTGTCGCCTGGACTGCAGAAACAGAAGAGTGTGATTAAATGTGTTATTTTTTAACACATTATATATTCTGTAATCATTTAATTAAAATGAATGTGTTCTAATATTTTTTCTTTTGTTTCAATGTTTTTTCTCAACAGCAGCTCTGCTGGCTGCAATCAAACAGTACACTCCAACTTCCCAAATACTTGACTGATCAACAATTGATCGGACTCAAATTAATCGACTAGTCAATTATTATGCCTCATCAGTAGTCATATCTCAGTGTCTCTCAATACTGAATGGACTTTGTTGAAATCCTTGCGTGGCAATGACGCCACAAAGACATTATTGTTATTGCATAAACAAATCTTTTCTCAAGAGAGAGCTGAAATGTGCCAAAATGTGCAATATCTTGGTTTTCAATTGAAGAAGCCAGCATGCAGACATAAATCTGTTGTCTCCTCGAGAAACAGGGCATCTGTCTGCTGTATGGATGTCCCATTGATTCAGGCTTTATGTCTCACAGTAGCCCCCCCCCCCACCAATCTCAATCTCCTACAGAGCTACTTAATACGGTTGAGGAGCCTGACGCGTCTCATCTGTAAATGGCAGAGGTTTTGCTTTTCCTCTACATTAGATGGTGATGCTAGTGGGGTGGAAGCCAAATGGATCGGTGTGAGGCTGCAGCCGCTCTGAAGTCTGCCTGGTGGGACTGGGGGTTTATTGGCTGGAAAGGCGGCGGAGGGAGAGGGGCCTGAGAACTTGAATGAAAGGCGCTTTTGAAACTTTCCACATCAGCATTAGAGATGCACCGCTATCCGGCGCTTTGCTCCTAGCCTACACCAGCACTCCCACGGAAAAGGAAAAAAAAAAAAAAGCTTGCACATCCAACTAAACAAACACACACTCCCGTGGCTTGGTGCGCACACACATGCATTACCCATATCTAAAAAAAAACACACACTTTGGCTGCCTTTTTATCTGCAGGTCCGTGAGATGAGACTGGGCCCTAATTGGTCCCGGGGGAGATTGGCAGGGCGAGTGGAGCAACGAGGAGGCCGAGATCTCTGGGGACCAACAACAGGAGGGGGAGTGGCGGGGAGAAAAAGGGCCACCGCTCCACAAGTAGAAAGAAGGGAAATAATTGAACAAGAAGGAAGTTACCGTAAATGGAAAAGCATTGTTTGTAATGTTTCCAAGTGGACAGAAAGGTGCATTGATTAGTATAAAAAAAGTATACAAATAATCCAGATCTTGTCTCTATATTTAGACAATTTCCCTTTTGTGTGTCTATACTGTGCTTGCACCCCCCCTCCCCAAGTCCCACAGGACACAACAATAGATGCAGAGAGGGGTGGTTTGAGGTGCTCCTTGAACGAGATGAAAAGAATACGTGATCAGAGGCTCTAACCTGCAGCCAACACCTTCGTCTTTCGCCCCTTCAGCAGTTTCTGCACCCGGCAAAGCTGCAGGTGGTTCTCATGCCGCCGGGTGTTCTTTTGGATGCGCTGGTGCAGCAGTTCCACCGCAGCCACCGCCCCTGTGGCAAACACACACGTGGTGTTTGTTCAATCAACCATGCACTTGCAGATTACTTGTCAATAAAACTCACAAGCGGA
This sequence comes from Doryrhamphus excisus, assembly GCF_030265055.1. Lineage (NCBI taxonomy): Eukaryota > Metazoa > Chordata > Actinopteri > Syngnathiformes > Syngnathidae > Doryrhamphus > Doryrhamphus excisus. The sequence continues at coordinate 19,749,663 of NC_080468.1, read as the reverse complement.
ACACTCTTGCAAATTGCTTCAAGCTATAAATAGAAATTACGTCATTATGAATTACATTTATTTAAAATTATTTTTTTCTCTAATAATACAGTCTTAAATAGTGCAATTTTCTATTTGTTTGAAGTTATCAAATATTCAATAAATTCCAAAATAAGATTTTCAAAATTTACACTGACAAAAACAAAGGAAACAAAAAACAAAACAGCATATAGTTCAAAATAAAGTAGAATAAAACCCTAAAATTATTTTAGATAAAGTATGAATAATTAGAGTCTAGAATACAGGTAGTTTGTAATATTCAGTAAAACTTAAAATAATGTGTTTATGTATTATTGATTGTTTATTATTTATTTTATTTTGCAAATATTGACAAATCCATTGACAAAAAAGGAAAACATAGACAATTTAAAAAAATACATTAATATTATATTTTTTTATAGTTATTATTTTCCAAACACCAAACAAAATGCGGCTCAAAAACAAATGTAAAAATTATGGGCGGAGAAAGAATCGCATATGCTAAATCATACAATTGTAAAATTGATTTGCACGACTCAACCGTCTTGACGTGGACGTCATCGTGAGAAAATGTTTGTAGATTTCACGTATTTCATCCTGCAAACTCCTAGCAAATGAGTGAAAAGAAGACATAAATCTTTTATGAATTCCAATGTCTTTTCAAGATCTTGATGCTTTTTCTTTTTTATACGACAAAACAAAAACAACTGACGGCCAGTAATAAAAATGTCTGTGAACACTTAGTTACATCATTAACACATCTGAAGTAACTACTGTACAAGTTATACAGCAATTACAAGCGCAATATTTCTTTTGTTCCGGGGAACGAACCTCTGGATGAACGCGAGCCTCCTCGTGACTTCTCCCGACTAAAATAATCACAGCCTAATTGGCTCGCTTAACTTCACAACAATTGTAATGTAACACAAACAAGGCGAGCATGTAGACTTTTCCCCTTTTGTTGTGCGTGCCCGGAATATTTTACATTAGCTGCCTCGGAAAAACAACAACTTCTAATTACCGTATTCTTGACAGGAGATCTGGCCGAGGCATTAATAATAGATCTACCCCATTAGACACGCTGAAAAAAATCTTCCATATTCTTGAAGCACTTTATTCCACTTATTTACTGTGCAGATAGTGTTTGACCATGGCGCAAGCACTGCAAGCACGGCAGGAACTTTTACCGTTTCAAAGGCTGAGCTTCATTTCTGCGGGTTACACCTTGTTACTGCATTTGAGTTGCGCTCTAGTGTGTCGTATATCGAATAAAAACTCCCAAAGTGCTGCAATTACAACAATTAAAATCGAGCAAGAATGCAAAGCAGTGCAAAAAGAGTACCTTTGGGGGGGGGGGGGGGGGGGGGGGGGTGGGAACAACAAAGAAACACAAGAGAAAACAACAATAACAACAACAAAGTCGTCTTGGAATGTATTGTTTCATTAATCAGATTCATTGTGATTTGTCTGGAATATATATATTTGAAATGATTCCCTATACGATACAATCAGGCTGACGATCCACTCCCACTGACAAACACACACACACAAACACACTCAGCCCCCATAAAAAGCAGCAGAGTTTAAAAACAGATCACTAATGAGAAGAGGAAGAGGCAATGGTGGAGCACTTTTAGATATGTACCTTCATCTTAGAGTCAGGGGCTGTTTTAATTTGTAAGTAAAGGCAGCACATCAGCGATGAGATTTTAATTGATACACATAAATAATTCCTTGTGTACATCCACACTTCAGTCAGCTTCGCTGTTTATTTGACGACTGAAATGAGTCATTATCGGGACTTGTGTTGATGTTGGAGGATTTTATTTATTAATATCACGCCTGCTTAATATCCTCTGATCCACTCCCAATTAATTATATCAAAATCCACATCAAACTAGAAGTTGCACTCATAGTGAGCTTTGCCGCACTTTCATTTCTCGACTAGCCAGAGCACGGCGGCGACAATAACGGCAAACGGGGAATGAACAGACTCAAATGAAGACTTTAAAAATGAAAGTGAAAGTGAAAGTTTCAGGGGTTGTCCATTAGAGTGTGTTCTGGTTAAACCCACAATGGTTCATTTGGTCAAGTGTGAACACGATGAGGACCGAAATGAGGAATGAACTACCCCACCGAGACCACCTCAGATGAGGATGTGCTTATCGGCCCGCAGCACATTCTAAAAATACAAAAAAAGGCAGTAAATATGAAAAAATCTGCAGTAGGTTTACAAGAATAAAGTGCCAAAATATTAAGAGAAAAAAGTTGTAATCTAACGAAAAAAAAAACAAACAAACATTGTAACAAAAGTTGAAAAAATAAGTTTTCAAGATGTGGTTAAAAACAAACAAAACCAAATAAAGTTGTAATTTCTGGAGAATGTTTTTCAGAGAAAAGTTATAAAATTATAGGAATCAAGTCAAAATATTATGTAAATTAAGCTATAATGTCATGAGAAGAAAACGTACAAAAAGAAATATTTGAAACATTAAAAAAACAGCAGTAATTTTACAAAAATACAAAAAAGTCATATTCTAATGCAAAAAAAGTTGCAATTTTCAGAGAATGAACTCTAAAATTATGAGGAAAATTTTTGTTTTAGTAGCGTAGAGTTAAAAAGAAAACATACTTTTTTTAAGTCGGAATATTATGAGAAAGTTATAATTTTTTGGGAAATTAGGTTGTAAAAAAAGTTAAAATACTATGAGCACAAAGTCATAACAATGCCAGGAAACTCATGAAGGTTATCGCAGAAAATTGGGAAAAATATATTTAAACCTTCTTAGCATATCTACTACACATGTACAACATATTGAAAATGTTATTTTGAAATAACTTTATTGAAAAGAATTGAACTGTTAAATACGTTTAATGTTTTTTTCAAAATTGGAATTTTGGAACTGTGACTTTTTCATACCTTGTAACCAGTAACCAGCCCATGCCTACGTAGTACTACGTTGAAATTGACCAAAATATTCAGGAAAAATCTGTCAACGGTTTCCTTAAAAAAGGAAAAAAATACGTCAAATTTCTGTGCAGTGGGACAATTAAAAAAAAAAATCAAAATGGAACCTGGGCCGCCCTGTGGACACTCCCTTATAGCTCTTGGTCTGAGCGTGTGTCATGGCATCAGCTCTTTGAGCAACAACAACCTTGGCCTCAAAGAGAGCGTTATGTGTACATCACTTCCAGAATATAAAATTCAAAATATCGCACTTCAAATACTGAAAATTATTACTGAGCCAGGAGCATGAAAATAAAAAAAAGGACTTACGTGAAAGCTGCTGGAATTCTGGGTCATCTGGACTTGTATTGGCAGCCATCACCTGCAGAAAACGTTTATACCTAAGAAAAGACAAATAAATACTGAAATAAAATCCCCTGAATTGTTTACATTTGGATGATTCAATGACAAACGGCTACATTAAAGTGACAGCACCACTGAAAATGTTACTGTCAGTGTCATCTATGCTTCATCACACATACTGTATTTCATTGAAATGTAAAATACAATGTAAAGGCGTATGACACAGGATGTGGGCAACACTGGAGGCAAGGTGGGATCGAACTGCCAACCTTCCAGTTTCTGGACGACCTGCTCTACTATATAAATCCAATTAATCCGCTCGACAAAGCCAAAAATATTAACATAAAAGATGTTTGCCTGGTTTTACAATTATAGTTTTGACTTCCAAAAGCAATATGCCAGCAACATCAACACAGACACCACCTTCTTGTTTTGCCATGAGTTATTTCTTGAATTCAGTAGTGTTTCTCACCTCAGGTCACAGGTTTAATCACGGCAATATAAATAAACCAAAAAAAATGTAATTTAAATGTTTAAATGTATGTAATTGCCAGCATTTGACAAAGAAAGTGAGAAATAACTCATGACAAAAGAGGTTTCCATGTTGATCTCGCTGCCACATCATGTCTTTGGAAAGAACATTCACTTCAATGGCAGTAAAGGTAACCTTAAATGTTCATTTACAACTCTCATTGAATATGTCATTCTTGCCAAAGACACACTACGACAGCGACATCAACACAGACACCACCTTCTTGTTTTGCCATGAGCTATTTCTTGAAGTTGAATTCAGCCACATCATGGGTTTGTAAAAGTAACCTTAAATGTTCATTTATACCTTTAATTTGTCATTTATATGCATTTAGAATTATTTTATGCATGTAAAACTATAAAAACATGTTTTGTGTTAACAACGACAGACTCATCTGGACTCCTCTGGAGCAATTGGAGGAAAACAAAAGCACTTCAATACTTGCACAAACACTGTAAACACAAATTAATTTATAGGGTCTTTGGGGTAGGCTTTCACACTGGTGAGTCTGTGGGTGGGGGTGGGGGGTTGTTGGACAAGAAGGAGGGCATTGTGCGTGTAGTCGATTACTAATTAGAAATGAAACGAATGTCTAACAAGCTCCAATTAAGCCTACATCAATTAAAGGACAGTTAAAAAGAGGAATAATTCCAGTTCCGTCTCTTCTTGTACCATCTTGTAGTAACAAATGCATTACAGGCATTATTAGCAACGGATGCCCTCATTTCTTTTCTTTTTTTAAGGAGTTGAGAGGAAATTTTAATTACACCAGCAACCCGAGTAACAAAGGAAACAGTCTAACGAGCATCATTACAGCAGATTTCAAATAATGTAAATGACACTCACTTATTAAGCTGCCCTGTCCCACTCATTAGTACCAAAGCAAAGAAAGATAATGAGACAATAACATAATCGGAAGCATATTCCCAACAGCTCGGATATTTTCAATAGAAGGTATGAGCTGGTGATTTGATGCACACACAAACAGTACAGCTTGATTATACGGGCTGTCTGCCCACGTCAATTTGAACATTTATCAAGTAATATATATACAGTGAGGGAAAAATATTATTTAACAACCCTTGTTTCTTCACTTTAATGGAGGTACATTTGTTAACATAGAGTTTAATGATATAGTGATATCAGATGACATCTGGCCACTTCTGTGGTTTTCCTAATTTTTCCAAAATCACTTATGATAACATTGTACTTCCAAAAAAGTGGTCTAACAATTTGTATATGTATATTTATTTTGACAAAAAATACATACAACACCACAGTTTCAGACTGTTGCTTTGTTGCCTTCTTATTAAGCGTATAGTGCAGAGAATAGTGAATAAATGCTTTAACATGCAATAATGAAATACTCCAGAACATTTTCTTTTGAAATGTGATTTTAAACATACATCAGTGGTCACAAATCTTATCTGAGTAGACATTTCATTCACTGTTAGATGTAAAAGGCCATTGTTTTGATTCCAACACATTGTATTATATTGTTATTTTCAGAACCTTTACAAAGGGACCCTCTGTGGTCCGTACCGTACGACGAACAGTACTAGAAGCGATTCCTTAACAAACCGTAACCATGAACCATACACACTTTGTCCACTCAATGAGGATAACAACAATGTATTTACAATATTCTGCTCTGGAACACACATGTAAACAAGATGGCTGTGTGTGCAAAAGCAGATGCGAGTGAAAAAAACAACCTTGGAGTGATCTTGTCAAGTCCTGACCTTACTCGTATTGAGATGCTGTGGCACGAGTTCATGCACAAAATCCCTCCCGTGTGGCTGAATTAGAAAAATTCTGCAAAGATGAGCTGGCCAAAATTCCTCCACAGTGGTGTCAGCAATGGCAAGTTATTGCAAACGCTTGATTGCAGTTGTTGGCCCAACCAGTTATGTTGAGTTTTGTGCTCAGTTGTTTTGTCATTGGCTAATATTTAAATTAGTTTGATAATCTGGAATATTTAAGTGTGTCAAACATGGAAAAAAATGTAATCACGAAGGGAGCAAATACTTTTTCACACCACCGTAAATACACACGCACATGCATAAACATGTATATAAGTAGTATATGTCCTTGTCTGAAATAGCGCGACTGTGCGCGGATATAGGGAATGACAGAAGCACCTTGAGCACACAAAAGCAGCTAATTTGAAATCCTACCTCGTCAAATGAAAGACCATTTCAAGTGTGGCAGCCTTGCACAACAAATGTTACATATTTGACAATGGCTACCAAGAATGACAATGACCCAAAGACATCTGGTTTTGTCCTCCTTTTACAGAACACACGCCTCCTGTGTCCTGTTCAGCCTTTGCCTTGTTACACTAAATAGCGCTCGGCTCGGAGAACAAACACCCAAGGACTGCAGCAGTCTCCATCAGAGCTAAAACTCCATTATTGGCGTAAATGTCGCCAATCCTGGCAGAAAGGGTTGTTATTCACTGCCACAATCAACTTGAGACCCCATCACTGTCATAATGCGGGGAGGACACAGACTCCTTGTGAACAGCACTTAATAAAAGCAATTATTTTTAGTCGTCTCACAGCAGCAACATAAGTATCTACACTCCAGGCTTTGCACACCATCCATCATCCGTGAATGGTGTTACAGGACAACCATTTTCTTACCATTCCCAGCAACTGAGCCAGAGAACGGTAAAATGAGGCACCGTCCAGGGGCGCTTATATTCATGCCACTTACAATCATCATAGAATTAGACGTGTCCCCTCGAGTCTCCTGAGTTTCACATGGAACGACAGACCAATCGATGGTAATGACGGAAAGTGGACAAGGGAACCCTGAGCGGCACAAGGTTATGCTGGAGAATGACTATCTGTCAGTCATAGATAATTCTATTGCGCTACTTTCTGTAGACAAATGCGTTTTACAGCAAAGTATTTCACAAAAACACATCACAAAATGCTTAATACTAGCAATGTATGTTCTGAAATGTTTAGGCAGACTGGACGGTCACAATGTCAAAGCATTGCAATGATATTGGACATTAAAATGAAAGCTAGTTATAGTCTAATTAAAAAAAATGTTGTGTGGATGCATCAATCGGACTTGGCTCACCACAAATATACCTTTCATTTCTGCTCAGAACATTTGGTCTTTAAACAAAACTTTATTGAGGCTTCTCAGACGGGCTGACTGACATCGACATAATCGGTTGTTGTGGACATAACTGAAATTTAAAACAAAATTAGCCATTTGCTGGTGACTTTCGGACAAACATACAAAATAATTTGGTTGTGAGACTTGATTTTCAACATGTACAAATATTGAAAATGCACAACTAAAGTCCACATCTTGAATACAAAACAGAATTGGCAATAAAGAATTTTAGAAACTACAGCAATTAGTTGACATAGTTTTCCAGCATCCATCCATGCATTTTCTATGCCGCTTATCCTCACTGGGGTCGCGATTATGCTCGTTTTCTCCCATTTGTCCAGATTTTTTTATTTTGATTCATCTGTTTACATATCAAGTAATCCCTCTTGTATCGTGGTTGATTGGTTCCAGACTTGATTGTGTTAAAGTCAAGTTCAATGCTGTGTAATTAGACATTGTTATGTTGATGTTGTCTTTCCTGCTGCTTGGCGATAATGATCAATTTAACAATACTACAACATGTGACGAGACGTGACGAAACTCTTTAGTAACAAGAACGAGGACTTGACGAGTTGGTTGACATCAACATAAACGGGACGGACATAAACGGATTCATGAACTCCGGCTTTCACTGTTAGTATTTGCTTTTCATATCGTTAAAACAAATGCTTCAATAACTTTGTTGTCATCAGTCCAGGGTACCCTGCTTTTTGCAAAAAGTTATCTCACCTGTAACCCTGAAGTAGATGAGAAAATGAATGACTGAATGAGACTTGTTGATCAGATTGAGTGTAAAAGGGTGCAAGGACATGAAATGTTGTTGGGTGTGGAACAAAAGGTTAAGAGATGCATTTCTGAGCTATTTTATCAGAAGTGGAATGATGTAACGGTAGGATTTGTGTTTTACTGTTACTTTAAGGTTCTTCCCAAGTACAAATACAAAGATTCCAAACAAAAAGGGGGGAAAAAAAGTAAGCCATTGATGGGTTGTGTAGTATAACATATATAAACAACAGAATAAACTCTCAGATGTTAGGATTTAGCTCACTGGCAAGCTGGATGGATCTAACATGTCAAGGGCTTGATAGTACATATGGAAGGATGATGAGCACTGAAGAAGCGAGAAGATGGGGGGGGAAAAAAAAAATCCCCCAACTAATTAAGATGCAAACAAGCAGCTTGATAAACCAGTGTCACGAAATCTGCTGTGTTGGAAAGCACATTTGAGATGATTTCTCTTCTTGTTCCACTAATTAACAAGCATCATCACGACCGCATGAAATTACAGCTAACACAAACTGATACTTAGCAAAAGACATTTTGACAGTTACTGGACAGACTGAGTATATACTACGTAGTGCCATAACAAACAATAATAATTATACCCGTCAACAGAGACGATAGATTCTGAAATGCAGGAAACGACTGGTGAAACAACAACCAAACACACAAAAACAAATCAAGTAAAGTGAAACCCGTTGAAGTCTATCCCGTTTATGTCGTCCAACTCATTAAGTCCCTTTTCACCGTGTTCGTTGTGTTGCTATAAATTGCTGTTTAAGCAGACATCCAGGTACCGGTGCATCGTCGGCTGCTTATGTAAAATAAAATGATCAATAAAATGTAAAATAACATCTTGACTCGCGTGGAGAATGTATAAAATATTTGTCCGTTGGCCGCACTAATTACGCATCAGTGGCGTACGACACATAGTCTGCAAGAGCGACATACCCAAAAATGTGCATTTTGCCCAAACCTGACCGGAACAAAATCAGCATGCGCGTAATAGCAGTAGCAGTACCATAATCATTTTATTTGTCGTTAACTAAAATCTTATTGTAAAATAACTTTTTATAACTGATTTTTAGGGGTTGAATATGTAACTAAGTTGGGACCAGGGAAGCGTACCACGCTTCAGCGCCACACAATACACTCAAACTTGTCAATTAATAACAATTACTATAAATAAGAACATTATTTTTTGGGGTAAAAATATAGTTCTAGGTTACACACAAAGGTTCTTCAGCGAACCAGGAGTTGGAGCACTTACTGCTCGATCCGCTCGATGGGAAGGTGAAGCAGGTCCTCCAGCTTTTGGCTGTTGAACTCTGGCCGGGATTCCTGAAGTTTCTTAAAGCGTCTGAAGGCCTTGTTTTTCTTCAGTTGGACCTGGGACAAGAGGTCAAATTCAGCTCATTATAAATGTTCAATTGGACATGGTTGGCGCAAAATGGCAATTGCTTTTCAGTACTGTTCAGTACAGTAGAACCCACTTAAGTCGGGACTTCCTGTTCAGTGCAAAGTAAGCTTCAAAATAAAGCATGGCAGTATTCATCTGGATTTTTTTTTTTACACAACGGCTAATAAAACACACTCATTTATATATTTATTTGTTTTAGATGCCACTGGAATAATGATTTGCGTATGTAGGACAGCTTTGTATGTACACTTTTTTAGATGCATATTTCCACTAACAAACTCACAAGATCATTGTCTTGTAATTCATTATGCCCGGCTGCTGCGGTGGAGGTTCTGTCTTACCACAAGCACTTTTCTGGCATTGTAAATGTTGTCCACAAAGACGTTGTAGTGGTGCAGCTGAGGACAAAACTGGTCAAAGCCTCTTCCGAAATAGCCATTTTCCAGGTGGACCAGCAAAGATCTACAAAAGACAGGATGTTACGCATGGATTGCGGCAAACATGATGTAATTGTGTAAAGAACTACTGTATATTGCACACCAGCTCTATTTATCGCAGTTTTCCCCAACCTTTACTGAGCCAAGGCACACATTAGAAAAACTCACGGCAAGTCTAGAAGAGGGTTGCCTAGAAAAGGCACTTAATGGTAGGGTCCAGAAATGCAACATTTTAACAATCTAGTTGAAAAGAAATATAATTTAAACACACAGATGATTGATGCATTAGGGTGACATGGCTCAGGTGGTAGAGTCGTCGTCTCCCAACCTCTAAGTTGCTAGTTCGATACTCCCTCCTCATGTTGAGGTATCCTTGTGCAAGATACTGAGCCTCTGTTGCTGCTAATGTTGCATCATTAGTACTTTGAGTACCTTAAAGATAGAAACGCGCTATAAAAGTAATTAATTTACTTAATTTACCATTAAGTTGAGTTTCAGAAATGCTATCTTATAACACCCCTATAGTCACCTTTATATGTACTCGTGTTACCCAATATAGTAGATATAAGAGAATAAAACATTTCAGGAACAACATATATGCTTGAAAATGCTTAGGCTAAAAATAAGAAACATTTGGTCAAAAATATTTTGACTAATAGGCCGGTTCCAGACTGGAAGAAAAAAGATTCAAACAGAGTGGGAGAGACGGAAATTAAGAGGCCAAAAACTAACCACTTCCACAAGGAATGGGAGAACCCTTTTTTCACTACGCCATGGCTGACTCCATGCATTGTAAAGGTCATCTAATCTAATCCCATGTCTCATCAATGTGATGCCGAGTGACCGCGATACTATATTTATTTTTTTAAACTAATATTAGTCCACAGTCAACCACAAAACAGCAGTCATTTAATCATTAATTAATTTTCAAAAACCACCATAGAGTAAGGCCGCAAAATTTGAAGCGCAATGCATTTATATACTAAAATATTGTATTATATAATCAACAAGATCCTCACAACCAAGACAATATAGATAATATCAAGTTACAATCATCTATTAAAAGAATAAAAAAGGAAGACACCCTCAACACCACGCATGGTAAAAGTAACTCTTTTTTTATGCTGCATATTTTCTGAATTATTAACTTTATTTGTGCACCAAAGACCTTTGACACATTCATTTTCAACACTCCCCCAGTGCGCTCCCGTCAAGCGGCATTGGAATTTGAGTGAGTGCACATTACTGCCTGAGAAAACACCGCTGTTTTGCATCAGTCTGATCTCAAATAAGACACGATCACATCTGAAGTATCATTTCTCAGCAAAGGGCACAAATGTTTTGAGAAAGTGCGGAGGTTGAGCAAATTTTAGAGGGCTGCTTCCCCCGCGTTAATGGGTAGGGTTTAGCAGACGAGTCTCTGTAGCGCCATTTGTAGGCCTCTTCCCTACGCTTTGTGTATTTATCGAGAACCCAGACGGTAGGTCTACCTTCAGGGCACCCAGGTCCACTTTGTAGTGAGAATATGCCTGCTGAACTCGGGAACAAAACAAGTGGATCAAGGCAAAGGCAAAACAGTAGTTAAGCCTGTCAGGAACATTATAGCAACACAGATGCAATCGGTTGGGGGTGTTGACACTGGTGAAGGAGCTTGTTATCCAAACTCAGAGGAAGTACCACACACACACACATTCCCACTCTCTAATGATGTTCCCAGAGACTTCTGTTCGTACACGCTAGAAGGAGCAGTTGAAGTTGATTTAAATAGATTTTAATGAAGTTGCACACCAAGGTAGCCTCTGCTCATAATCAGGAGATGCAGGAGCAGCAGAGAGAGTTCTAACGAGGGCAAAGGGCGGGAAATATAGTGTTTCCGTTTTATCCCCCTCCCTCTGACTGCCAGAGGCTATTATGATGAATATGAAATGAAAGATTGTTTTTTTTTTTTTTGTTTGTTGTTTTTACAGCAATTCAATTCTCTGACCATCAGCAACATTAGTATTCTGCATGTCATGCTAATCTGCATTAATTCCATGCAGTTGTTGACGTCTGGGACTGCCTTGTCTTCACTTGGGGATGGCTTAAATACTCATTGTTAAGGCACATCCACAAAAAGTGGCTAATAAATTTATACCTGGTAAAAGTAATTTTCTCTTAGGGCAGTCAATGGTGTGATTTTGTTGGTCATGATGACACAGTGGAACTCGTTTTTCTTTCCGACGCCCTGGCTGACTGACACTGATATAAACGGTTGTCGACAAACAAAATCAAAACAAGGAATTGCTTGCATGCACATTTACTTGTGACTTTGCCCAGAGACATACAAAAAATGGGTGATAATAAAGGATTTTTTAACCGGTTCAGCTGTAGTTGACAGACTTGTTGTCTGATCTAGCTTTCATGCTCTACCTATTATTATCATGATCCCTCCCCCCCGCACCTCCCCATTTTTTAAAATCCACTGTGGCTATTCTTCATGCCTGATCCACTGACAGGTCTTTCAAGTCTTATTCCTATTTTGGCATGTTAGAAGCTCAGGATAATTGGATGGCTGCTTTGGCTGACGGTTTTCCTTTCTCTTCTCAACAAACAATCTGCAGCAGAATGAATGGCACAGCATATCAATATACTCATGTGTCTCCTTTTCTAATGTAGCTCGTAAAAAAAAAAGGCTGAATTTATTAAAACTACACCTCCTGCACTCTGTGGGCAAGTAAACAAAACAGGGACATTAGATGAATACACATACACTTTGCATTTGGGTTGAATTCAAATTCATGCTCCGTGGTAAAGTGAAAAAAAATAAATCAACAGGAGTGAATGTTTATCAACAAGTTTTACTCGCAGTAGTAAAGAAGTTTATTCTGCAGGAATAACGCAATACTGCATGTTGCCCTTGCTATCTGCAGCTATGCAATTGCTTTCTCCGTTTCATCAAACACTCTCCAGGGGGCATTAAACCTCAAAAACTGTCCACTCCGCCCACTACCTGCTCTGACGCTGCAAACCACACCCCACGCAGCATGTTGTTATCATCTGACAAAAGCCATGTGACAAAGTATAACCTATAGCCTAACAGCACTACTACCAGGACAAGAGTACACTATATTCGGACACACGCTCCGAGCAGGAGGAGGCGCATGGTATGGCCCGGCAAGGTGTACTGTATTCAGTCTCACTCTTTGAGCAGCGGGTGCGACGCCACAAAAGGTATTAGGTAAACATTTTGCACTTTTCAAAAGAGTGCGCTTGTGTTTCAGGTAGCTGACAGGAAAGAGGAAGAAGGAGCGCTTGATTTGCTCACCTGATCAGTACAGGTAATCTCACCTTGTTAGAAAGTTTTTTTTTTTTAATTATTAAAAAAAAAAATTCGGTTAATTTTTCGGTTAATTCCCTCATTGTTACCACGCACCCCTATTTTAACCAACATATGCTGGCCGATGGTGGTGATCTTATAGTTAAGTGCCAAAGAGGGATAGGATTGTTTAAATAGAAAAGAGATACATCATAATTAATTCAAGAGTCATACATAAAATCATAGCAGGTTTAATTTATAATATAGTATTATGTAATATTTTTTACAGTGTGTCTTTTTTGTCTCTATATGGTGGTGTTTACAATTTATGTGCTTTCTGTATTTGGGAGTCTTTCCATTGTTTTCTATTATGAAAGATGGTGGTTATCAAATGAAAATGTGGAGAAATAATTGCAATACAGTCGGCTATGTTATGCACATGCATGCATGACATATGCATACATGCAATGCATATTGTAGACAATCTCCAATTAGCCAAACAAGAATGATTTTGGGATGTGGGAGGAAGCCTTGGTACAGGGGAGAAAACCCACACGCGGTCGAAGAGAGCGTGCAAACTCCACACATAGATGCTCCAAAAGAGATACAAAGGCGGCTCTCCTGACTGAGGCCGACGTGCTAACCGCTAACTCACCATGCGACCCGTGGGAGAACATAATATGGGAAAATCCAATCTATCACTTTGCAGTGATAAATCTGTCCAACACACTATCTCTCAATGGAGTGTTTTTAAATGGAGTACTTACCATTGCTTTTCAACCACTAATTCAATAACGGGACACATAATGAAGATGTATGGGAAGCGCAGAACCATTTATCCAATACATCACAATGTGTAATTCATACTTCAGTCTTCATTGGAGCACCCTAATCATGACTCACACAACACTATTTTCTTTCCCTTTTAGCTGTACTTAAGCTATACAAAGACACAATATATCTCATCAGTGGGTGTATTTTATGTCTTAAGACTTTTTTTTAAATATAAATAAATAATTATGGCTAAGCATAATAATCAATAAAGTGATTTGGTTACTATGTTGATTAGTTGCAAGGGCAAGGTGGCCGAGTGGTTAGCATGTTGGCCACACAGTCAGGAGACCAGTCCAGGCCTCTTGCTGGAACTCAGCTGGGATAGGCTCCAGCGACCCTAATGAGGATAAGCGGTATAAATATTGTTGATTAATCATGCAAGTGAGGAAAATGAAGTGCACGACTTCAGTGTGACCAGCAGGGGTGCTGTTGAATCGATTCAAAAGTGTGCCAGGGTGACAGTAAGTCAATCATTTTGTGCTAGATCAGGGGTCGGCAACCTTTACTATGAAAAGAGCCATTTCACCCACTTGCCCACTAAAGAAAAATAGCCTGGAGCCGCAAAACGTTGTATGTTTAAAACAACATTGGAGGGAAAAAAAAAGACGAGTTGGAGTACTCTTGCTAGTACTGGAGATAAACTTTTGTTTTTAAATGAGCTCTAATTTATTTTTTAGAATCGTCAAATAACTCATTAATAATAATTAATAACTCAAATAACTCAAAGTATTACTCATTTCCCTTCATGTTAACCTGTCAGAGAGAACTGGATAGCATCCTGTCTGCTCATTCAGTCACCAGTCAGAACTCAGTCAGGATGCATTCATGGTCTCACACAAAGTTGGATTTTTGTAAACTCATAACAAAGACGTGCATTTTCACCACACGGGTGCTAAAAAATATTCAAGCATTGCAAAGGGAGCCGCAACAAAGAGGCTGGAGAGCCACATGCGGCTCTGGAGCCGCGGGTTGCTGACCCCTGTGCTAGATGTATTAAAGTAATTCAAGTAAAGTAAGTAAACTGCAGTATATACAAATAGTATACTGCATCTTACCAATCACACAGTTCCAACACTGCATATATGCCTATTGCACAATACTGACACAAAAGAATGGATAATAAATAAATTTTCTTCAGCCTTTTCCTTCCCTTTCTAGTACCAAAATGTGTGTATGTGTAGTGTAACAAAGGGCGAATACAGTCTCTCGATGTAGTGTTGTATTAAGCAGAGTAACGCCGCTGGAGCAGACGTCTGCATGGAAGTGCCTCAACTTCTCATGTTGTTCATGAGGTTATATACAGGACAAGAGAAATTTTCTCAATTACACGTGATCAGATATATCAACCATATCCATTCCTCGCTTTATCGCTTGAAATTAGAATACATACAGTAATGTACCCAAAGGGGGGTTGGGGGGGGAATAGAACATCTACATCCCTATCGTTGACTCCTACTAATGGTGAAGATAAGGATGATGCTTTAATAAACCTAGAGTTTATCATGAGTGCATTCCTACACAGGGGACCAACTGCTTATCCCCATCACTTTACACAGCCTCTTCCTGCCCTGAAAGCGCTGATATTCGTAAATTATGCAAGGGGATACTTACTGGTTTACTGAGTGAATGGCTTTAATTGAACTGAAGATGCTTTCTCTAATGTCCTGCCTCAGGGTTCCTTTGGCCTTCAAGATCTCCACAAAGTACTGCAAGAAACAAGTTAGTCCAATATTGCTCAGCATTAGAAACTTTTAATGAATTGCAGTTTTACTTTATTTATAGTGGTGCCCACGCCAGGCTTTAACCGCTCAAGATCTTCCCACTAGAGGTGGAAAACAAGTACAGAAAAATGTTGTCCCAATGAAGTGACAGCTGTGTTGGTCTCAAGTCATTTGAGTTGGAAATGGGATTAGCAAATTGAATGAGCACAGGGCTTGAAATGACTCCTAATTGGAGGGCAGAGGGAGAGTAATTGAGTAGAAATTAGGCTACACTGGTGGGTCGTAAAGTCTGTTGTCCCCACAAAAAGTACAACGCCTGCTGCCTTCAGTTTCTTGTCGCTGTTATTACACTATAGTGTTTCACCTATGTTTATGTGTAGCGGAGACTACTACAATGTGTTCGCTCTTCTCATCACTTTTTAGGACTCCTTGCAATGTGAAGATAATGTAATCTAACGTCATGTGTCATCAATGTAAGATGGCTGATGCCTAGTGACCACAATACTACACATTACAACTTGCCTTTTTTGGACTAATAACGGTATAGTCAACCATGAAACGGTGACCATTTATAACATTCACCTAAAAATGTTGCTAAAATTCCAAATTTTGTGTTTGATGCCACCTGCAGCACTTACAGTGGTCACAAGCGCCAGCTGTTGGCAGTAATGCTGTTCCGTCAGCACCAACTCTCTGGCGACTACGTTCCTCTTTCTCTCCCAGCGGTCCCTCTGTTGTTGGATGCTGTTGCCTGCGAGGGCATCAGGTGGACATGGAGAGAAGCTCATGGTCACTGCAACGACGGTTATGCTGCAGAAACACATTAAAAGGAAAAGCCATGCCGTGATCTAAAAGTGTCATACATATATGTATGTGATTGCGCAGTTTTTTTCAGGACTGCATTCAACATCTGGCAGTTTGGCATTGCTGCATGCCAGGATATAATGACACACCAACTCAAAAATAGGAATTTAATTTTCCAACTTTTTACTATGACATTATAACACAATATGAACTATGAACTTCATTCAGGACTGTTTTCATCATCTGACAGTTGTTTTGCATTACTGCATTCGAGAAGCATTATACTGACTTTAAAAAAAAAAAAAAAAAAAAGAATTTTACAGGTTTTTACTGAAAAAGACAACCAGAATGTACATGGATACTGGGCTTTGCATTTACAATCAGAACAATGAATTATAACACATTGAAAATGTATTATTTTGGACATGAAATGTTTAATGTGAAAAAAAAAACACCAACACAAAATGTACTCTACAATATTACTTTTCTGCAAAACTCGTTTTCGCTTCTCTCTTTGTCAGACAGGCGTCTTTAAACAAACCCCACTCTGCTTTGTATCAAAGCCTTGTTCTCTGACTTCACAGCTTTGGTGTTACATGTTTACTGGAAAAGTATATAAAGGCATTATAAAATTGTCATTGACTCTATTACTTATCTGCACAGTGTTAGCTCAATATATAATCACAAATTATGCTGTCACAATTAGCTCAATTGCTGCATATTTGACATGGTCATTTTCCAAACGATCAAAACCAGTGTTTAACGCTCTCCTCCGTTCTATACAGTTGACCAATCGCTGTCATTTCAAATTAATTGACGATTGTCGTGTAATTACCAGAAAGCTCTTTATGTCTTTATCTGTCACCTGACAGGCTCACTTGTACAAGGATTAATTGTCCTTGTTACCAAAGTAGCACATTATAGGAAACTATGAAACAATCTACTTGTGCATTTTCTTGTTTGTTTGTGTATTGTAAGCAAGATACACCTGTTAATGCCCGAGATCAGATGCCTAGAATATATTTACATGTGTCAACTTAATATCAACCTGTACTCTGCTAGCTTAGCTGTGTCCCACCCATGGTTGCTGCATACCATTCCCTTTCCCTCGACTTCCTCTCAACTAGCAGAGATGGAAAGCTCATAACAATAGTTTTAAGGGACTGTCGTTTAATTATAAAGCGTGTAACTAAAAAGATGGCAGACTTTCAACACAACTACTTTGGAAATTATTAGTGTTTTCATCATCCTGACAGCTCCTGTACCATTAACACACTTTGTAAAGACACGGGCTTAGCGCAAAATTAACTTTACTGAATATACCGGTTTGTAAAAGCACTGTTTACATGTTTACAAGCGTTCAATTCAAACACCCAGCAAACGAATCGTGGCATAACAAGTGATAATAATATCAGCAAACATGTCTTTCCACACTGTAATACAATTTAAGACTACAGGAAGTAAAATGTTTCTCCCACATATTAAATATAACCTGATTTGATAAATTGATTTGAGAAATTATGAAAGTATTAGGGCGTTTACCTTACGTTAACGTCTTCACTTTCAATCCAAGCGCTCTTTTCGGGTTGGCTTCCTTTTTCCGGTTTGGACGGCATCTGATTGGCTGTTGCAACATCCGGTTTGTTTTTTTTTCCCTTTCAAAATTAAACTTCATTTGGTTTCACGATGTTTACTATTAAGTATTATTGATATTTTAGGATTAATATATCTATATAAAGTGAAAAATCTTGTCCGGGAACATACAGCATATAAATCATTTATAATTCTCACAACAATAACGATTCCTTGCAACACTGGCCGTGAAAACACATGAAGAATTCACCCTAACAGGTGTTGGGGCTGGGTGGTAACAGGAAACACAGAGAGGCACAGCCAATAAATTATGAATGTAAAATGTATATTGTATATATATAAATATGTGTCTGTAGAAGAGGCTTTCAGCGCGGGAAAACACATTGCATTTGTTTTCTGTAGCGTTTTCCCAGGCTGCTCTTCTTATTAGCTGCAGGTTCACAGTGCAGCGAGAACACTGACATCTAGTGTTGATAGAAGCCAAAGCTTGCTGCAAGATTGGCATTCATTCACTGGGAGGAGGAGCATTTCCTCAGTTGTGATCAATGTTACATTGCAGGGATGTCCAAACGTTTTTCAGCTGAGTGTCACACAAATTAAAAATAAAAAATAGAAATGGAAGTGAGGCAAAAAAAAAAAAAAAAAAAGACTAAGCAATTTATTGTAAACAGCCCCTAAATAGAAATAGGCTGTTCATTATCTGATCAAAGTTCAAAACCACAGCCTTTATAAGCAAAATCTTTGCAAAAATTTGTTTCAATGTCATTTTTTGTCAGGTATTCAGGTATAAAAAAAGAAAAAAAACTCTCGAAGCATATTTTTCCGTCAAAAAATGTGGTTGAACTGTAAATTGACAATGACGTTTCTGCAGGTCTAAACAGGATAAGGTGAAACCCTGCAAATTACAAAACACATAAAATGCAACTTTAATGAGAGGAATATTAAAATGCATGATAGTACTCTGCCTGTTCTTTATTGTTTTCAATTTTATTGTGCTTTCAGGACATGCAGTATTATAATAATTGGCCCCAAAACAGGCCGCTGCAAATTAGGCCTCTTTTGCCTTGAGGCAATGGAGAGACTAACAGTGCAGGAGACCTACAGACAAAGGGTCCTTTTTCATACAGGGAATAAAGTAAGTGTCAATAATCTACACAAGTGAAGGAAATCTCCTAAGGTTTTCAAGCCCTTCTGTGTTTTATTCATGCCAGAAGGATCATAATTGACCCCTGCACTCTGTGGAAAAAAAAAAAAACTTCACGAGATGAAAGAATGTGATGTTTTGTAATTCAACTTTTTGAGTCCCCCCTCCGTCTCACCAGTCCGATACTATTGGATTGCGGGTCATGAATTATTCAGTGCATAGTGGGCAAGACTATCTTAGCATTAGAAAATGTTATATGAAAATAAAACAAAAATAATTTAAACCTAAAAGAATACATATCACATATTAAAGTCACATCAATATAAATAAGACCACTTACTGCGGTGCAACCGGCTTAAATCGGCTGAAATTGTGGTTCACCGTGTTCTTCGTGTTCCTAAAAGAGATTCCAAGACGAGACTATATTTTAACATTATTTTTAAGAAAACTACAATGACAAAATACAACCGGCCGACCGACCGGACAAATCAAATGTTGTATTAAAAGTCACAAAACAATGCAGGTACATCTTAAAATGTTTTATAACTTTGCATGCGTGACACTTTTAACAGTTCGACCTCTTTCCACAAATTAAAAACAAAAAAAGAAAATTGTATGACGGCAGCTGTAGCTACTACTACTACTACTACTCATTTATGTTGCTGTGCAGTTATTTAAATACACGTCAAATACTGTAGATTGCTTCATCAGCTTCATTGTTTACGCTAAAAGAACTACAGCTCCCATGATGCCAGAAGGTACCAAGAAGTAGTGAATTTCCTCAACGGACGCTCGCTTGTAGCACACGTTTTGATATACAAAACATATACAACGATTGTGTTTTGATCCGACAAATCTTAAGTAACTTTGATCAAATGTAGAATTACCACAGCGTCACCTTGGTACATTATGAGGGAATAGGTTTTTGCTTTTGTCTATTTATTTTGCACTACTTAATTTATTTTGTTCAAAAAATTGTATGTAATTCAATTATCTTTGTTAATTTCCAAGTAAAAATTATTGGTATCTGTATCATCAATACTAGCCCTGTATTAGCGGTATCAAATTAGCAGTATTGCCCACCCCTAAAGTGTGATCTATGTAACTACTAGTATACAGTAGGTACTGTACATACGTACAGTACAAAGTAATGATATCACCACTATTGCTCTTCAGTGAATACAACTTCTGAATGCCGGCACTTGATGTGAACAAAAACAAAGCGCTCAAGTGTTTATTGACAAAAAAAGAGTTTCATTTATGTTTCAGTGCTTCAGCTCGAGCACCTCGCATAACGTATGCGTTTTAATTAAAACATGTTTTTGTCAGATGATAATCACCTCGTCAAGTGTTGATACTTGAATCAGGCACCTTGGGCAGCGTACAAGTGCATAATTGTATCAGTCAGTTTTAAGTAGTAAAAACTGTTTTTTTTTTTTGATTGTTTGACAGGAGTAAAAGTCCATGTTGACATGGGAAGGCAAAACTTAACAAGGGCGGTATACATACATACTAGCATACTTGACTTATTCATTCATTCATTTTCTACCGCTTTTCCTCACGAGGGTCGCGGGGGGTGCTGGAGCCTATCCCAGCTGTCTTCGGGCATAAGGCGGGGTACACCCTGGACTGGTCGCCAGCCAATCACAGGGCACATATAGACAAACAACCATTCACACTCATACCTATGGACAATTTGGAGTCGCCAATTAACCTAGCATGTTTTTGGAATGTGGGAGGAAACCGGAGTACCCGGAGAAAACCCACGCATGCACGGGGAGAACATGCAAACTCCACACAGAGATGCCCGAGGGTGGAATTGAACCCTGGTCTCCTAGCTGTGAGGTCTGTGCGCTAACCCCTAGACCACCGTGCCGCCCTACTTGACTTACTATTATACATTTATGACTGTAAATAATGTTAAAATGGTTGACGTTGCCTTAATAGCTAATGAAGGAGCAACATCATGACACTGGAACAAATTTATTTCCATTACTGCAATGGGAATGTATGTCTTAATTTAAATCCAAACAAATGTGTTATGTGCAAAAGAGTACTTTTGGGGTAACTGAAAAACAAAACAAACATTTTCTTGAGGAAAAAAGGACTGAATTTGTACATTTCCTGTTCAAATAAAGGCCAGAACGCTAATATGATGAGGCTGCCGAGAGCATCTCTGCCTGCCTACTGTCTCTGAGTGCAGTCTATGAGTGCACTGAGTTGGATCATGGCGCTTGCCAGTTTCTGATTGTCAGCATGTCGCCAATAATATAACACATTTATTATGCACCATGATTTTCTACAGCTTGTTTAATGTCTTTAACGGAGGTGTGACATCACTATTTTTGCTAATCGGTCATTAAAACACATAGTAAAATGCGCTATATGAAAAAAAGTTGGAAGGGTAAGTGTTGAGTGTTAAAATTCTTCATGGTTTCGGACAGTTGACTTGTTTTCAATAGTTACTCTATTTCAGTACTCGGTTTGAATTGTCTTCGGTTTCCACTAAAGTTGGTTTGGTTGAGCGGTTCTGTAGATGCATAGCATGTGTTTATCGATACAAAGCGCTACCGTAGCAGCACAAATGCAACCATGGCTTTGACTTTGTTCAGTGAGAACATTTCCACATCAAGTAAAAAGAAAGTGGACGTTGTTGTCAGGTCAGCACTGCTTTTTTTTGCATCATGGAATATTCCCTTCCCTAATGATGTCTCAAAGAGCCCAAAAGCATCCCAAGTAAGTTTTGGTGCTGCTTAAACTCAGCAGAAAAATCTATTTACCCGCAAATTAAATCTGCGAACTGGTGTAGCCACCTGAATCTGTACTAGTGGAGAAACGGGGCAATTACTTGGAAATACCGAGCGCATGCAGGGAATAAGCTCCATCCAGAGAACTTGAGTTTTGAGCTACTCGAGGCAGATGTGCTTGACACGTTACAAGAAAAGGGTGGGGCACATTTTCGGAAAAGTTCTTCCTATCAAAGTGAATCAAAAGTGTTGCTGAAAAAATAATACTAGAATGCGGTTGGTTTTGGTGCGGGAAGCCTTGCAGGTTTGTTACATCATGGAAGTTTTTTATGCGCTCCAGGCAGGAGAGTGTGTATATGTCGGTAGTCAGAAATGGTCGCTATCCAGTGGGAATTCCTTTGTTGGCTTTGTTTGGAATGGAAAAGGGGAGCCTACTTTTTTTACTAAACCCCAGAACTCAAACAACCTCCACATACACCATTCCTTACCTGGCTTATATTCAAGCATTGCAACACAAACTCAATGTGCAAATGCTGCTCCGTCGCTTTGGAAGTGTCTCCCCACAGGGAACTCTCCAACAACTCGGATACCAGTCGCCGAGGGATTGACAGAACCTGCTGTACTCGCTGCTTGAAAGGGATGGCGGCTTTTGAAAATGTTACTTGGGGTGTGTGCACGAATCTTTACTGTGACTTCCTCCTTTGCTCGAGGGCTGCATTCAGAGCCGGCGCTCTAGGCGAGTTTTATATGGTGCCCCCCACTCCATCGGCGATTTACATGGCTTGCAATAGAAATTGAACCGCATTGTTTTCTGGCTTTAATTTGTAAGTTAGTATTTGTAATTTGTAAATTACAAATAAATACAAAACAACACTGGTCTACAAGCAAAATGCCTGCAAAAAGGAGTTCATTTTTTTCAGATAAAAAAAAGTAAGTCAGAAGTGCAGATTGGCTATGGTTTCCAAGATACGGTGTTGGGTCAAAATAGGAAATTAATGCAAAATAAGCCAGTTTGCACATTCTAATACATTTATTTTAATATGTTTGGAGTTTTGATATAAAAATGTTTCTATTTGCAAAAATCTCTCTCTCTTGGAACTGTAGCAAAAATGTACTTTGCATAAGAGTTTCTTGGAAAATACAAGGCAGATAATTATAAGCAGCTGGTGGCAAACCTCCTGAAGTCCTACAAAGCCCTTGGCTGCAATATGTATTTTCAATATGTCATTCCCATCTATTTCTATTTAACTGAGGAGGAGTATGCTTGGTGACTACTGTTGGCCTGGTCAGGCATTCCCCAACAAAATGGTTAAAGTAATTCCAATATTTAAAAATGGAGACAAACATCAATTCACAAACAACCGGCCAGTTTCTCTACTACCTCCATTTTCAAAAATTATGGAAAAACTATTCAAAAACAGGTTGAACAAATGCATTAATAAGAATACTTTACTAGCGGACAGTCAATACGGATACAGAAATAATATCTCAACGTCCATGGCACTGAGGAAATTACCAATGCAATATACCTTAGAAACTATGCAACTCATTCATGGATTTGTTAAAATTAATTAATACAATTAATCACAATATCCTAATTACAAAATTAGAAACATATGGAGTGAAAGGATTAGCCTTGAACTGGGTTAAAAGCTACTTAGCAGACAGGAGGCAATATGTGAAACTAGGACAATATACATCTATGAGCTTCAATGTATCATGTGGCATACCCCAGGGGTCAATACTACGACCAAAACCGTTTAATCTATACATTGCAGACAATACAACTGCATTCTGCTCTGGAGAAAGCACACAGGAATGCTATCCCTGAACTTGAGTAAAACTAAAATAATGCTATTATTGATGGAATGGCCATTGAACGAGTGAATGAAAATACATTTCTGGGGATTCATAATCAATGAAAAGCTGTGTTGGAAACCTCACATTCAAAATATACAGCATAAACTGGCAGGAAATAACTCAATACTGAACCATAAAAGTACACATCACACACCAACAGTGCTACAAAATATGTCAGGTATGTATAGAAAATATACAAAACCCTTTATTCCTAAAAAAACCTCAACTCTAAAAACCTTCAGCATTTCTGCATGTGCAATTAAGTTAAGATAATTTAAGATAATTTCATCTCCAAAAGGAGGGTTTGGGAACCAATGGACTAATCCATCAAACTGTACCTCTGACAACTACATCGTCAGTTATTATTAATGAATTACCATCATTAAGTCTGTTGAACATCCAACAAATGTATGGTAATTGATGCAAAATGGATAGGATTGGGGTAGGATTGAATACGTTTAGCTTCTTCCTACTCCAACTTGGACATGTAGAATTATCAATTCACTGTTATTGTGTGCAAGATTAATGAAACCACAACCATATTTGGACTCTCTGTTGAATGTTTCCTGTAATTTCCTGCATAGAACTTCAACTTCAGAATTCTATAGAAAGTGACGACTCTAGTTATGAAAAATCTTCTGCCAATTCAATGCGAACCTTCTATATTCTATTTGAAGTGCAAAACAAGCAAAGCACTAAAAGCATCCTAATGACTTTTGTGTTGATCTGACGTGTCTTCATTTATTCCACTGAGAGGGAAAAGAAAAGCACAGTAAACGCTTCACTGCTTGAATTGCTCGCTTTTTGCTCCCAGTTGCTGCTTTTGAATTGACTGAAATTGCATATCTGCTAACCTAACCGCCCCCCATTCAGATGGCTTTTGACTGTAATAAATTGCCTGCTGAATTGCGCCTTCATAAATGGCTCTTAAATGGAGATCAGACGCGAGTGTGATGATGTTTTAATTGTAACGTGCAGAATGTATTAGCTGTGACCTACAGGCTTTTTTTTGTGGCAGCTTCCATTCAATATGTATGTTCATGCAGACACCTTGGGTTTAGAAAGGTTAATTAACCTCTGGTGGTAGACCTTTGCTTTGCACTTAACTTGGTCTACGTCCTGATAGTGCCATTAACCCACGCCCTAGCCTCTTAACCCCCTCTATCATTACCAATGTAAAAAAACACATTAAAACTTACTATTCATTTTTTTTCCCAACCACGTAGCTTCAATATTTCAGTATTTTTCATATTCCACATACATAGGATTAACCTTTTTTTTTCCACAACACTGAATGACTGGCTCAAAACTAAGCCGTACTGAAAAACAACCCAAACTGGTGACTAGTAAGCTTATGAAAATTGATTTCTTAAGAAAGACATAGTAATTTTATTCTCAGTGACAACATGTAAAATCGTTCCTATTTTGCTTCGGTCCATGTGAGCAGCTCATGAGATGAGACAATGCATGAGATTGCATACCAAGAATAAAGCAAAATAAGATGTTGACATTCATTTTTTAAGAAAAGTGAAAAAAAATGAAAAAATATAACTAAAAAAAATAAAAATATAATATATAAATATAAATATGAAGCGTTTATTTTCCCACAAATTGACACTAAAGGATATTCAACATTTCTTGCGACTAAATTAACCACTGTTATGATAATATATCGTATTAATAATAAATATAATACATCATAATAAAGAAATATTACTTCTCTTCGGGCTTTTCTCTTCAGGGGTCGCCATAGCAAATCAATCTCCTCCATCCAACCCTGTCCGCACCATCTCAGTCTGGCCTAAAGGACTTTATCTCCAAGGCCTCTAACATGTAATGTCCCTCTGATGTACTCCTTCCTGATCCTATCCATCCTGGTCACTCCCGATGAGAACCTCAGCATCCTCATCTCTGCTTGCAATAATTCCTTAAATGTGTCAGTCACTCTGTAAAGTTGCAGCATTGGTATTTGTGACATGTATTTTTTTCACGGGCAATTTGTCCTGTCTTTCAACCGTTTGCAGCATTTCTTGAAATGCTGGCTTTCCATTAGGGATGTCAGTATTAATAGATCCAGCTTATATTGTTGATATTTCCGTTTCGATCCACACATCATCAATTAAGGGTATGTGTTTTGATCTGACAAATGTTATTAATTTTGATCAAATGTGGAAATACATTTTCTAATTGGACATTTAATTACATTCATAAATAAAAATATAGTTGTTTATACTTATATATACGTGATCATAATTCAGACATTCAGCTTCAGCACACTTGCATACAGTAAAGAAGCGTTCAGAATTCTGCTTGATGGAGTGGCTGTGACTCTCACAATGGGCAGTTGGCCACCCACCACTTTCTGTATGCGTGTCCTTGAACGCAGCACCGCCAATAAGGCAGGCCGGCACCTCTGACGCCTGAATGAGGGACCGATATTGCAAAGTGCTTCGAGTGCTGCTCAGTGCCATCGTCGGCTATATTCGTGCCGTCCACTCACGGTTGCTGTTTGCCGGGTTACCACGGCAACATCATTGATTTACACTTCAGTGGGTAGCAAATTAGCAAAGTATCTCTTGTGATTTGCAGGTGTTAAAATGTTATCTAGACAACAGCTTCGGCATTCTAGTTGAATAATTGAACTGCTTTAATGAGAAGCGGTCATCAAACTGTGGCACGGGTACCAGTGGGGGTACGTAGCCTCCGTCTAATCACATTATTTAGTGTTCATTAAAATAAATTAAATAGCTAAATGACTCCCATAGTCATCCCTATATTATACCAAACACGATATATTGACATTTGACTACAATTTGCAGCTTTATTTTTTCTGAAGGTCTATCAAAGGTAGTGTAAATATCTTCAGCCACGTTTAAAATATGGGAAGATTTTGTCAGAATCAAATTTACTGCTCTCCAAAAGCAATTAAAATCCAGAGGGAGATGGAGAGGTAAAAGAAAAATGATTGTGGGCTGGTGAATGACTGGGAGGTGGGGGTAATTATTTTGTAGGGTATTAAGTCATCAGATTTACTTTTATCTTGATTGCATTGTGGAAGTTGTGCATAATTAATGAGGGGGGGGGGGGCTTATTAGGGAAAAGGTGATTAGGCAAATTACACAGGTGTCGGGTGCATTCTTCATGATGAATTTTGCCAGGACAATCCTGAATTTCCCATCTGTTCTGCTCCCATCAAAATGTCACTCGGGGGGAAAATAATATGACACGATAAAAACACTAACTCCAGGCGGCTTAAAAGCAAACAAAAAAATGCCATAAATTAAAGTGGAAGCTCCAAAGTCCAAACTCATCTGCTTCACTGGTTGACTTCTGAATTGACATTTGAAAACAATTGTACCGTGGATGAATTAGGAAGTTATGAGTTATGATTTACGGTGAGGAAACCTCAACAGCGTCTTTACTGTGTGACCAGTGTGCCTCTATTAGTGGAGTACTTCAAGGAACCCTAAAAATCCTCAAACCTGCTTAAGCTACTAAAAAGTGTCTGCTTAAGTTGACATCACAAAAATGGTCGACCGCTTATGTTGACATAAAATGCCAAAACCCAAAGGGATCATTTTTATATAAAAAAAAATATGTAGTATGTTGTAGTATGTTGTAGTATGGTTGCATGGTGTTCGAGTGGTTAGCGCACAGGCCACACAGCTTCAACAGAGTTCGATTCCACCCTCCACCCTCTGGCATCTCTGTGTTCTCCCTGTGCATGCGTCGGTTTTCTCCAGTTTCCTCCCACATTCCAAAAACATGCTAGGTTAATTAGCCACTCCAAATTGTCCATAGGTATGAATGTGAGTGTGAATGGTTGTTTGTCTATATGTGCCCTGTGATTGGCTGGCCACCAGTCCAGGGTGTACCCCGCCTCTTGCCCGAAGACAGCTGGGATAGGCTCCAGCATGCATTCAGCATTCCAGCAGTCCAGCATTCCAGCATTCCAGCATTCTTCCTATGAATGCGTGGGTTTTCTCCAGGTGTTCCAGTTCCCTCCAACATGTCCAAAAACATGCATGTTAGCTTAATTGGCTACATTACAGGTAAATTGTCCATAGGTATGAATGTGAGTGTGAATGGTTGTTTGTCTATATGTGCCCTGTGATTGGCTGGCCACCAGTCCTCCAGCAAACCCCCGCGACCCGAGTCGGATTCATTCATTCATTCATTCATTTTCTACCGCTTATCCTCACGAGGGTCGCGGGGGGTGCTGGAGCCTATCCCAGCTGTCTTTGGGTGAGAGGCGGGGTACACCCTGGACTGGTGGCCAGCCAATCACAGGGCACATATAGACAAACAACCATTCACACTCACATTCATAACTATGGACAATTTGGAGTGGCTAATTAACCTAGCGGGTGGCACGGCGGTCGAGTGGTTAGCGCGCAGACCTCACAGCTAGGAGACCAGGGTTCAATTCCACCCTCAGCCATCTCTGTGTGGAGTTTGCATGTTCTCCCCGTGCATGCGTGGGTTTTCTCCGGGTACTCCGGTTTTCCTCCCACATTCCAAAAACATGCTAGGTTAATTAGCGACTCCAAATTGTCCATAGGTATGAATGTGAGTGTGAATGGTTGTTTGTCTATATGTGCCCTGTGATTGGCTGGCCACCAGTCCAGGGTGTACCCCGCCTCTCGCCCAAAGACAGCTGGGATAGGCTCCAGCACCCCCGCAACCCTCATGAGGAAAAGCGGTAGAAAATGAATGAATGAATGAATGAATGAAAGAATAGACCTGCCATCATTCATCCATTCATTCATTTTTTTTTTATCCGACTCGGGTCGCGGGGGTATGCTGGAGGACTGGAGGACAGCCAATCACAGGGCAGATATAGACAAACAACCATTCACACTCACATTCATACCTATGGACAATTTGGAGTGGCTAATTAACCTAGCATGTTTTTGGAATGTGGGAGGAAACCGGAGTACCCGGAGAAAACCCACGCATGCACGGGGAGAACATGCAAACTCCACACAGAGATAACCGAGGGTGGAATTGAACCCTGGTCTCCTAGCTGTGAGGTCTGCGTGCTAACCACTCGACCACCGTGCAGCCTAGTCTTTCATATTGTTGTATATTTTTGTCCCATGTTGAGATAGCAAATATGTAATCAGTTTTACTTTTCCAGCAGTATCAATGACAGTTTATTACCACAAAGTTGCAAGTACACTTTGTAATTACTCCGCCAATAACTGCAGTATCGGTGGGTTTTGCGAACCATGCCAAGATTTTGTCAACATAAAAAGTCACTGCTGCTAATACCAGCGGCGAGATTGCTGCAGGTTCAGTGCGGAGATTAGATTTCATTAGGATCATCAAGCATCTGGAAGGGGAAGATGACAAACTATCAGGACTTTTTTGGCCTGTCAGGTGTCTTCTTACCCCCCCCCCCCCCCCCCCCCCATCTCCCTTTTTACGAGTCACATCGTATAATGTAGCAGGGAGGATGATAATGAGGAAGCTGACAAATAGAGAGAAGTTTGAAGGATGGCTGAGTGGACAGACGTGTGACCTGAGAGGAGAAATTGGATTTGGCTCCTGTCTCTTGGTACTTGGCAGAGGGTGGCGACAAGCTCGGTAAACTACCTTCTCACACACACACACACACACACACACACACACACACACACACACACACACACATGGACACCTCCCCTCCATGCCATTTGATTTCCACAAAGCATGAAATTAAAGCTATTTATAACCTGCTTGATAATTACATTATACTTATTCCATCACGATTAGGTTTCTGCTTTTTATGATACAATGTCACACTTTTAATTAGACCGTCTTCTGCTTGTCCGATTGGCTCACTTCAGTAGCAACTTAGCAAAGCTCGGACCACCTGATGACACGCGCCGACCGCCGCCAGCTGATTGACACCCTTGTTAGACCACCTCTGAGCCCGCTCGTAATCTCTGTAATTTGACATGTTGCCATTTGGTAGCGGCGGTCGCCTTCGGGCTGGCGTGTGATGACGTTTGTCAAAGATGGAGTAAAGCGTGTCAATTAGTGATGGCTTAAATGAATTGTGGTACGTGGGCTCCATGGAGTGGTGCTAAGGAACATCAGGGAGACATTTTATGTTTATGGTGATGAACCTGGGACTGGCTAACTGATGTCGACATAAGCGGTTGTCAACATAACCAAAACCGAAACTAATAATTGCTTGCACTTGTGACTTTGGTCAGAGGTATAAAGACAATATGCAATAATAAATAATGTTTGTACATTTGGAATGGGTACATACAGTAAACCTCGGATATATCGGATTCAATTGTTCCCACTGGTTTTGTCCGATATAAGCGAAATCCGTTATATGCGTATACCGGAAAATGTCCGTTTTACGCATATATGGGATTTATATCCGGTATATGCGTAAATGGGATTTTATCCGTTATAAAAAGGCACTTCCTTGACTATGTTTCCAATGTACCTGGACGCGCAGGCAACGCTGCAAACGCTGCAAATGACGTCGTATAGCGGCCTGTCACGATTCGGCGAATCGGAGCGCCACAATGCGGCCATCCGATATATGCCAGGGAAATTTAATGGAAATGCATTGGAACGGGACTGGAGATTTTGTCCGAAATAGACGAAATCCGTTATAAAAAAATCCGATATATGCAATGAATTTTTATTGGAAATGCATTACAGAAAAATCGGTTCTTTTTTATCTGTCCGTTGTGAGCGAATTTCCGATATATCCGAGTCCGATATATCCGAGGTTTACTGTATTTTTATTTTATTCTGATCAATTGGCTACCGATTGGTATGGGCAGCATAAAATCCTGATTGGATATTTCCATGTGATCTTGTCTAACAGAGACGCTGTAGTATTTTTGTTGTGTAACTACATAGTAGTAGATCAAGCTGTTAAGCAAAAACAATAGTTAAGAATACCGAAAAAACACATTTTTCAGATAAATTACCTCTACGGGTCTTCTTACATTTGGCAACTTTTCCCCTTTTCTGACTTATAAATGTTGTTACAATGTCGTATTAGCGTTAAATGATGACAAAAAGCAGGTGACTTCCTTATATGGGCATACAAGCTGTTAGCAGCACAAGCTGAGTGGGACCAATCACAACGGAGTGGGTGTGCCCGGAGGCGGGCCGTGGGTGGAATAAATTAAAACAGAGTTTCGGAAATCAAAGGAAATACAGTTGGAATAGGGGCAGATTCTGGAAGATCTAGAAAGACAGAGAAGATCTCCACAACTCAATACAAAGGGCCGAAATAATAATAATACAATACAATACAAAATACTTGTTGGTTAAAATACATGGGTTGTCCATTTAAGTTGTTATTTCCGACGTGAAAAATAACTTTTAAAGGCAGAATTCCTGTGATGACTTGCGTTCAAATATTGAAATATTTCCAATTATATATATTTTTTTGTGTCAAAGACACAAATCGCCTTATTAGATGATCGACAAACTTCGTAGGACAAATATTTTCAGAAATAAAAGTAAAAAAAAAACCCCACAGGACGTTTGACCGTGGAAGTCAATCCATATTTCTTCTGCTAATATTCTCCAGCATAGTCAACGGTGAATATAGTGTTGAATATTAACGTGTGCTATCTGTTGTAGCATGCAAAAATTAATCCAAAAGGTCGTCTTTGATTAGAAAAAAATAGGTTTTCATGCCAAATATCGTACATGGATCTACCTCAGTGGATCACCAATTCATTTCATTTCTATTTCATCGTTATTTATTTGTCCATAACAGATGTTTTGAGTACTTTCAACTTTTTTCCTACTTTTTTGGTGTATTTTATAGTTTTATTATACTTCACTTCTCTTTACACTTGGAATCATGGCACAGTTTATGTTCAACATCGGAGGTTCCACAGTGACGGGAAAGCGACAACGTACCCTGAAGATGTCAGACGCCGAAACCAAATAAGAAAAGAAAAAGCGAGTGAATTATTTAAGAGCGGGTATACACTCAATAATAAAATAGGTGATAAATAAAATATACCCGCTCGTCTTTAGCAAGGTGTGCGCATTCCCCTCCCTCGACGCCAACAGGCCTTTGATTCACATCTCTGTTTGTTCAGTCCTCCTTTCCTGTTTATATTCAACATGTCCACTTTGTGTAACGCACTTGAAAAGGCATCGCTTCTTGGCTGGAGGGCTGTTGTATAGAAAAAGGAGCCTTGCCTGTGGCATTGGCTCAAGGCGTTGTGAGAAGCCGAGACCACCCTGGATGCTCGCTCATGTGTCCCACTCGAGTGAATTTTTTGGATACACAAAATTTCAGCAGACCAGTAATTAATACCTTGTGGATATTTCTCCCTCCCTCTTTTTCCACTGTTGATTGACTAAATCATGCAAAACACTCCTAATTATAAGACTCCCCACAGGATGATTTGTGTCTCGGAGCCGACTGCAAATGTCACGCATGAGTGTTTGCTGCATCCGTATTGACTCCCCTGGAGACAGATGGGATTGAACTTTGTATGCAGCTCCTCATCCAAATGAGGCACCAGCCGGGCCACCTAAAACGTTGTCGGGAGACATTTGTCACCGCGTTGATATTGGCCTTTCAATAAAAAACTCGTGTAATGGCCAGTTAGCGTGCTTCCCTGCAAGTCATATGATGGAGAATAGGGCATGACTTTGTTGCAAAGGTGTCTGTCACCCTTACTTTTCCAATCAATTGCATCTCCAATGTTTTTTCATCCTTTTCGGCCGTGTTGGTGACATTGTATGGGTAAAAAGCTAAAAGATTTGAATCATTTATTATGTAAATCAGGGGTGCTCATTAAGTCGATCGCGATCTACTGGTCGATCGCGGAGGTGGTGCTGGTCGATCGTGGCGTGACATTAAAAAAATATCATCCCAGCATCAATGCCGTCACTTGATTGATATACAGGGCAGCCATTCAGATGACAACTGAATGTTGCCCTTCGGGCGACCAATCAAATCAAACAACGTCTCTAAGTGCAGCAGAACTTACGATGTCAGCCTATCATCCATCCCCGTTACTTGATTGACATACAGGACAACCAGTCAGATGACAACTGAATTTTGACCTTTAGGTCACCGCTCATGCGTAAACAACGATGCAAAGTGCTAAGCTAGTCGGCGAATTGCGAGATTTTAAGCCCTCGTTAAAGTTTATGGTCACTAAAATGAGTGAAGGAGCTGGACCAAGTAAAAAGGCAAAAACATATCACTTCCATACGGATATGGAATATTATACGGATATTATGATACGGATATTATCCATGACTGATAAACATTTGGAAGTGTGCTTGAGGCTGGCTATCAGCAGCTACTGTCCGGACTATGCATCCCTGGCTGGTTCAATTCAGTGCAAGTCATCAAAGTAAACTCAGGTAATTACAAAAAATGTTAATAGTTAATTATGTGTGTTTTGCAATATTGGCTCATTTGGTTATGTAAGGTACATCAACATACATTGTACGTACAAATAATCCTCAATACATTTGAAAATAAATAGATGTTTTGCATTTTTGTAGTGGGTAGATCATTTTGACTCGGTCATTTTAAAAGTAGCTCGCATGCTGAAAAAGTGTGAGCACCCCTGATGTAAATCATCTTCATATTGTTGTTTCTTGTTGTTGGTTGGCCGAGAGGTTAGCGCTAGGCCACAAAAACAGGAGATCCGGGTTCGATTCCGCACTCAGACAACTCTGTATGGAGTTTGCATGTTCTCTCAGACATTCCAAAAACAAGCAAGGTTAATTGGCGACACCAAATGTGAGTGTGAATGGTTGTTTGTCTATATGTGCCCTGTGATTGGCTAGCCACCAGTCTACTGTGTACCCCCGAAGACAGCTGGGATAGTCTCCAGCATGCCCGCGCCCCCTCATGAGAATAAGCGGTATAGAAAATGGATGGATGGATAAACAGGAATGTTGTTTTGCTGGCAGTGATTGCCACAGAGACTGAGCTGTAATTGAGGAAAACTGATGACTTTTGAGCTACATTGAAATTCATTCATTCATTTTCTACCGCTTTTACTCATGAGGGTCGCGGGGGTGCTGGAGCCTATCCCAGCTGTCTTCACATTCATACCTATGGACAATTTGGAGTGGCCAATTAACCCATGCATGCACGGGAAGAACATGCAAACTCCACACAGAGATAGCCGAGGGTGGAATTGAACCCTGGTCTCCTAGCTGTGAGGTCTGCGCGCTAACCACTCGACCACCGTGCCGCCCTACATTGAAATTGACGTGAAAAAAAATATTATTCTAAGATTGGTAGAATATATGTAGCACAAAAAAATGTGGATTTAATTACTTTTACACATTCCCACGGTTTTCACTTGGTCTGAGTCGAGGAAAGATAGAAGCGCCATCCAGCTATCCTTTAAGTGAGGAATAGTATCAAAACAATTGTGGGCACTTTCCCGGTCCATTTATGGCAGTGTCTTATACTCGAGTATATGAAAAATCAGTCATAAAATGAAAAATAATGTATGACAACAATAGAAATGCAACACAAAATGCACCACCACAACACAAAAACAATTACAGCAATGGAGGACGCCTTGTGGGTGTGACGTCACTCCTCGTCTAGAAAAAAACTTGACAAAAGTCATCATTCAAACTCAGGAACTATGCTCGCCAATGCAATTTTTCACATCAAAAATAATATTAGCATGTGTTTTGGTGTCATGGTGTGTTTGAGGGGCGTCAACAAAAATAGGCTCTACTGTATATTTTCTGTCGTCTTCGTGTATGAGGTGTTTCTCCTGTATTTCTGTGGTGACTTCAGGGAACCGGTTGAGATGTTTATTCCAAGAGCAGAGAACATCATCAATGATGCTTTGATCTAATTTTGGTCCTGAATTCACTCGCAGCAAATGAAAGCAGAATCATTTACATTTTGTGTTGTCTTTGTTTGTTGCTGTTTGTTGTTGATACACACATTATATGCAAATGAGCAGAGACAAATCTGAGCTGCAAAACAAAATATGACAGATTTGTCTATTTTTATACAAGTTTACCTTCTTGTAAAAAGGAAAAGTGTGTCAGATTAGTAGTCGTGGGAGTCGAGCCTGAAATAACCGCGGCAGTCCAGTGATGTAACTGCTTGTTTGATTTCCTTGTCGTTTGTGGTAAGCGTGATGGATTTGGGATGATTTTGACAAATTATTATTCACTATATGTTTGTTCACGGCACGGCGATCGTGTGGTTAGCGCACAGGCCTCACAGCGAGGAGACCAGGGTTCAATTCCACCCTCGGCCATCTCTGTGTGGAGTTTGCATGTTCTCCCCGTGCATGCGTGGGTTTTCTCCGAGTACTCCGGTTTCCTCCCACATTCCAAAAACATGCTAGGTTAATTAGCCACTCCAAATTGTCCATAGGTATGAATGTGAGTGGTTGTGTGTACCACGCCTCAAGCCCGAAGACAGCTGGGATAGGCTCCGGCATACAAGCGTCCCTATTGAGGATAAGTACAGTAAACCTCGGATATATCGGACTCGGATATATCGGAAATTCGCTCACAACGGACGGATAAAAAAGAACCGATTTTTCTGTAATGCATTTCCAATAAAAATTCATTGCATATATCGGATTTTTTTATAACGGATTTCGCCTATTTCGGACAAAATCTCCAGTCCCGTTCCAATGCATTTCCATGAAATTTCCCTCGCATATATCGGATGGCCGCATCCTGGCGCTCCGATTCGCCGAATCGTGACAGGCCGCTATACGACGTCATTTGCAGCGTTTGCAGCGTTGCCTGCGCGTCCAGGTACATTGGAAACATAGTCAAGGAAGTGCCTTTTTATAACGGATAAAATCCCATTTACGCATATACCGGATATAAATCCGATATATGCGTAAAACGGACATTTTCCGAATATACGCATATAACAGATTTCGCTTATATCGAACAAAACCAGTGGGAACAATTGAATCCGATATATCCGAGGTTTACTGTAGTATAGAAATAGTATCGATGGCTATTTTACCTCAGCTAGTAATAGTAGCAGTATACAAGTTCAAACCTCAAGTATACAACTTTCATGGTTTTATTGATCATAACCAAAGTTCTTACATGGATAGCTGTAGCATTGTACTGCTAAAAAAAAATTAAACCCATATAAACTATTTTTACTTCTACCTTCATTGATGACGTGATTCTTGACATGACTGTTCCCAAAGACACGATATGGCTTAGAGAGATCAACACCCACCTTCTTGTTTTGCCATGAGTTATTTCTTGAATTCAATAGTGTTTCTCACCCCAGTGACCCCAAAATGGAGACCAAAAGGGTTGCAAGTGATTGCATTTTGATAAAGAAGGTGAGAATTCAATTTTTGAATTCAAGAAATAAGATTTCTACTGAAGTGAAATTAAATGTTCAAATCAAATCAATAACACATAGCAAAACACGAATGTGGTGTCCTGGTTGATCTGGTGGTAACATGTTGTCTTTGGGAACGGTCACATCTTTAGTGAAGGTAAAAGCAATTTAGAACTGTTTTATAAGATAAGATAAGATAAGATATGCCTTTATTTGTCCCTTAGTGGGGAAATTTGCATTGCACAGCAGCAAGAGTACAGAATCAGTTAAGCAGTACAAAATACAAAATATAGAAAAATAAACAATATGAACAACCCAAGTATTAACAAAATCAACAGTTTTTCCCAGAGTTATATACAATACAGTATGCAGATAATATGAAATGAGATGAAATTTGCTAGTGAGTTAATATGAGGCATTATGGAAATACTTCACATAGAACTTCGTATATTGCATTTAGAATACGTAAAAATGTAAGTATAAAACCATAAAGACATGTTTTGTGTTAAGAAGGGCAACATAGTCAACTTCCAGTCCGGTTGCTATTTTTTTAGCAAGCTATTATGAAGTTAACAAGGACATATGTGATGCAAATACATTAGACACGCAGAATACATGCAAAATATTCGGAAAAACACGCAAAGTACACACCGGACGTGTATTGTTCCCCTTCAAAATATGCCGGTCACATCTTCCGCTGTGGAGACAGCAAACTGAGGAGAAATGTAAAGTGTAAATAGTACACATGGCCTTTAAAATCAATGTTAAGGTGAGAGCGGTGCTGCTCCTTAAGGCCAGGACACTAAAGGTTGCACACCTCTCTGTTGGCAGGGCGCTCGTAGTTCTGACAGTCCCTCAACACACCACTCCCCCAGTGGCAAAGCAAAACACCAGCAAAGGTTTTGCAAAGCGCTGCGTCTGACCTTTACCCATTGACTTGTTATGCGTGTGTGCGTGTATATACAGTATATGCTTGCGTGTGTTGATTATGTTGATTGTGGGTCATAAGTACAACTTTAAGTCAGCGGCCCTCTGAGGTGAGGCTTTGTTGGCGGTGTTTTATTGCGTCGACGCTGGGGGTTAATTATCAACAATTGTTGCCTGACCTTCTCGCGTGTCTCCAAATGAAATATTGGTGTTTGAAAACAGCCCCCGGTAGATGGAGTCTGCAAATCGTGGCTCGTTGCCTGCAGCCAGTTTGGAAAACACAACTTTCACAATTTTTAGTATGCTTTTTTTTTTTTTAACCTCCAAAAACAGCAGAACTTTGATCATCTCATATTTCCAAATGACCACAAAACAACTTTTAGATTAAATTCTAGCAAAAACAATTAAGAAAGGATGTGTTGACCATCCATCACTCTGTGTGGGTACAACCTATTAAGGTATTGAGGCCTTTGAGGTACTTTTACAAAAAGTCACAACTACTTCACCGCCGGTGACTTTTTAATAATCCCTGGCAATACAGTAGTTCCTCGTCTATTGTGATTAATTAGTTCCAGACCTGACCGTGATAAGCGAATTTCCGTGAATTAATCATAGAAAATGTGTTTACCACCTTCTAAATATGTTTTTTAAATCATTATTAGAGCCCTCTGGACATGAAATAACACCCACCTATTCACTTTTACACTCATTCATTCATTCATTTTGTACTGCTTATCCTCACAAGGGTCGTGGGGGGTGCCGGAGCCTATCCCAGATGTCTTCTGGCGAGAGGCGAGGTACACCCTGCACTGGTGGCCAGGGGTGAGAGGTCGGAATTGAACTCGGGTCTCCTAGCTGTGAGGCCTGTGCGCTAACCACTCGTCCACTGTGAAGCAATTCCGGTGACTATGAAGCTAAAAAATAATAAGTGGGTGCGTTTTGTACCGGGGCGCATGACCCCCTGTTGTTAGTTGCCATGCATTAGTTTGAAGCTTACTTGGCACTAAACAGGAAGTCACCGTGTGTACAGTACATTTAAATGCTGTTGTTCATGTCGTCGTTTCGCGTAGCTCAGAGATAATGTCGACACATGAGGACAAGAACTAACACATTTTTCATAGAGGTCAAAACTTTATGGATATTAACTCCATGGATATTAAGGTTGGCTTCAACAGATTGTTCCTGGAGTGACTTAAGCGGCGTCCATTGTATCGATAGCAATAAAGTCCTTATGAGACAACAACAATGTTCTCAGTTTTCCCAACGCGATAGAAATCCAAATCCAGCTATGGATTTAGTGCTTACTGAAATGAGACGCTTACAAGATGTTTGAATATGTGACCAGACTCTCCGTCATATAAAGCCTTCCCATTCCCATTCCCATAAGGAGGAGGGGGCCAATAGGTAATCAATGTCCGGAGCGATACATGGAGAACATATGATATTGACTTGGAGGTGCAGGAAGAACCGTGGAGACATGAAGATAAAGAGTACTCAAAGGCATTTATTGTCTTTGACATGGAGTTCAGGATGATCCTAAAATCAATCATGGAAAATGTTATGGTCAAATGTTAGTGGTTTGACCGGAACAAACTTCAAATGAAATATGTATAATATTATGATTATGTTTATGGTTCTGATTATGATTTGATTATGATTATGATTGTGGTTATGATTATGCTTATGATTATTATGATTCAGATTATTGTGATTTTTATGATTATTATGATTCTGACTATTGTGATTTTTTTATTATTATTGTGGTTATGATGATTATGCTTATGATTATTATGATTATTATGAATATTATGAATATTATGAATATTATGAATATTATGAATATTATGAACATTATGAACATTATGAATATTATGAATATTATGATTGTGATTATGATTATGGTTATGATGATTATTATTGTTATTGTTATTATTATTATGATCATTATTATTATTAATAATAATAACAATAATAATAATTAAAACTGCAAGCAGTGATGAGCGGGCTCGAGCACCCCGACGCGGTCGGGGGTACGCGCGGGTCGGGGGTACACGCGGGTCGAGGGCGCGCGCGTGTTCGGACGGGCGCGCGGACGCACCGTATGAAAAACCGCAACGATGGGATAAGCGGTAAGGGAGTTACGGCACTTGCAATTTTCCGCCCGGAGGGGGCGACGCCGGCGACGTGGCTGGTGCGCGGTCACGTCCCGTCCGGCGCCCCGAACCGCCATAAAAAAATTTGCGACGATCGGACCATGCGGTAGGTACTTGCGGCGGATATACGTTTCCGCCTGTGGGTGGCGCTATACAGTCTATGCGCCCACACGGTAACGGACCGGAGGGTACCCCGAACCACCAGAAAAAATTAGGTGCCGATCCGACCGTGCAGAAGGAAGTTACGGCTGATATACATTTCCACCAGTTGGTGGCGCTATAGCGTATGTACACACACTGTCATAGACCAAAGGGTAACCCGAACCACCAGAAAAAAATTCGGGCAGATCCGACCATGTGGGAGGAAGTTACGGCAGATATACATTTCCACCAGTTGGTGGCGCTATAGAGTCTATGGACACGCAGATTCAAAGAGTGGAGGGTGACCCGACCGACCAAAAAAATTTAGAGACGATCCGACCATGTGGAAGGAAGTTACGGCTATATACATTTCCACCAGTTGGTGGCGCTATAGAGTCTATGTATACACACAGTCATAGACCAGAGGGTACCCCGAACCACCAGAAAAAAATTGGGACCGATCCGACCATGTGGAAGGAAGTTACAGCTGATATACATATCCATCAGTTGGAGGCGCTATAGCGTATGTACACACACTGTCATAGACCAGAGGGTACCCCGAACCACCAGAAAAAAATTCGGGCAGATCCGACCATGTGGGAGAAAGTTACGGCAGATATAAATTTCCACCAGTTGGTGGTGCTATACAGTCTATGTACACACACAGTCATAGACCAGAGGGTACCCCAAACCACCAGAAAAAATTTGGGGCCGATGCGACCATGTGGAAGGAAGTTACAGCTGATATACATTTCCACCAGTTGGTGGCGCTATAGTGTATGTACACACACAGTCATAGACCAGAGGGTACCCCAAACCACCAGAAAAAAATTTGGGCAGATCCGACCATGTGGAAGGAAGTTACAGCTGATATACATTGCCACCAATAGGTGGTGCTATACAGTCTATGTACACACAGTATAACAGACCAGAGATTGACCCAACACACCAAAAAAAATTTCAAGACAATCTGACCATGAATCAGGAAGTTATGGCAGATATACATTTCCACCAGTTGGTGGCGCTATAGAGTCCATATACACACACAGTCACAGACTGGAGGGTGACCGAACCCACCCAAAAAATTAGGAGACGATCCGACCATGCGTGAGGAAGTTACAGCAGATATACATTTCCACCAGTTGGTGGCGCTGTGTTTTGAACATGGGTTCTGGAGCGTTAGGGGCGTCCTGTCATGATAGACTTCTCCACCGAAAATCATAGTGATACGTGCAACGGGTGGCGAGGGATAATGAATTGAAACTTCTAGGTGGCGCTAGTGTGTCAATTTAGATTGGTGTCACATGGGAGCACCACCAGGGCGCTCAGGCCTGGATTCTGACCTTACGTGTAAGATTTCAGCAGCCTGTGACCTTCTGCGGGCGAAATATGAGCCTTCGATGGTCAATGGCGAAGGCTGACCATTCGCCGTGGCCACGCCCACCACATGTGCTTTACACACATCACAGTCCATCAACTGACATCATCAGTCTGTCAGTCAAACTGTGTATTGACTTTGATGTACATTGCTTCAAGGCAAGGCCAGACACCAGGCAGGGCCAGATAAGGTAAAAGTTAAGGTTAAAGTAAAAGTTTGGTGGCGTGCCACGCCCACATCCTAAGTAGCAGCCCAAAATCCTTCGCAATTTAACATGGGCCATCCGTCTAGTGTCCGTTGATGCTACAACGGACTCATTCGGTCAAACCCCCTAGGAGGAGTTCGTCGAGATACGACCCCTACATCCTCCCCCAAATGGCCGCCGCCACCTAAAATGGCCGACTTCCTGTTGGTTTTTGAACATGGGTTCTTGAGACTTTTTTGTGCGTCCTGTCACGAGTGATGTCTCCTCCGAAAATCATGCCCATACGTGCAACGGGAGGCGAGGGATAATTATTTTAAAACTTGTAGGTGGCGCTAGTGAGTCAATTTGGCTTGGTTTCAAATGGGGGCCCCACCAGGGCCCTCAGGCCTGGAATCTGCCCCCCCTTATGAGTTTTCAAGCACATGCGACCTTCTGCGGGCGAATGATGACCCTTTCTTTGTAAACGGCGAGGCCTGAGCATTCGCCGCCAGGCCACGCCCACCACGTGCGCTTTTCCTGCATCATGGTCCATCAACAGGCTTCACCAGGCTGTCAGGCAGTGACCTTGTGACCTCGGTGTTCATCTGATGAATCTCCTGCCAGAAAAGGCCTCATGTAGATGACACGCCTTTAGCCTGTCGCCAATAGGTGGCGCTGCGACGAAATCAGGAAGTGACCTACGGGGACCTTCGGGGCGGGGCCATGATCACATGTACCAAGTATGATGAAGATCTGACCATGTGGAGGCAAGTTATTCACGTCTACAGTTACGCTCAGCGTGCAAGGCCCGGGCAGATGAAAAAGGGCAAAATTTGGGGGCGTGCCACGCCCACATCGTATGGAATATCCCAAAATCCTTCGCAATTTAACGTCGGCCAGCCGTCTAGTGTCCGTTGATGCAACAACGGACTCATTCGGTCAAACCCCCTAGGAGGAGTTCGTCGAGATACGACCCCAACTTCTGGCCCGAAAAAGGCCGGCGCCATCCAAAATGGCCGACTTCCTGTTCGTTTTACAATATGGGTTCTTGAGACTTTTTGGTCCGTCCTGTCACGATAGACGTCTCCACAAAGTTTCGTGACGATAGGTGAAACTGGTGTCGGGGGCCAATTTTTTCAAAAATAAAAGGTGGCGCTAGAGAGTCAATTTTGGAACATTGTTTTCGGGACCCCCACCAGATCGCAATTTTCGGCAGACCTGACGCGCTTGCAAAATTTGGTGAGTTTTCGGGCATGTTCAGGCCCTCAAAATGGCCGTCGAATCGGCAGAATAATAATAATAATAATAATAATAATAATTAAAACTGCAAGCAGTGATGAGCGGGCTCGAGCACCCCGACGCGGTCGGGGGTACGCGCGGGTCGGGGGTACACGCGGGTCGGGGGCGCGCGCGTGTTCGGACGGGCGCGCGGACACACCGTACGAAAAACCGCAACGATGGGATAAGCGGTAAGGGAGTTACGGCACTTGCAATTTTCCGCCCGGAGGGGGCGACGCCGGCGGCGAGGCTGGTGCGCGGTCACGTCCGGTCCGGCGCCCCGAACCGCCATAAAAAAATTTGCGACGATCGGACCGTGCGGTAGGTACTTGCGGCGGATATACGTTTCCGCCTGTCGGTGGCGCTATACAGTCTATGCGCCCACACGGTAACGGACCGGAGGGTACCCCGAACCACCAGAAAAAATTAGGTGCCGATCCGACCCTGCGGAAGGAAGTTACGGCTGATATACATTTCCACCAGTTGGTGGCGCTATAGCGTATGTACACACACTGTCATAGACTAAAGGGTACCCCGAACCACCAGAAAAAAATTCGGGCAGATCCGACCATGTGGGAGGAAGTTACGGCAGATATACATTTCCACCGGTTGGTGGCGCTATAGAGTCTATGTATACACACAGTCATCGACCAGAGGGTACCCCGAACCACCAGAAAAAATTTGGGACCGATCCGACCATGTGGAAGGAAGTTACAGCTGATATACATATCCACCAGTTGGAGGCGCTATAGCGTATGTACACACACTGTCATAGACCAGAGGGTACCCCGAACCACCAGAAAAAAAT
Source organism: Doryrhamphus excisus (assembly GCF_030265055.1). Taxonomy (NCBI): domain Eukaryota; kingdom Metazoa; phylum Chordata; class Actinopteri; order Syngnathiformes; family Syngnathidae; genus Doryrhamphus; species Doryrhamphus excisus. Next base: position 19,706,851 of record NC_080468.1, on the reverse strand, counting down.
TCGGGCAGATCCGACCATCTGGGAGAACGTTACGGCAGATATAAATTTCCACCAGTTGGTGGTGCTATACAGTCTATGTACACACACAGTCATAGACCAGAGGGTACCCCAAACCACCAGAAAAAATTTGGGGCCGATGCGACCATGTGGAAGGAAGTTACAGCTGATATACATTTCCACCAGTTGGTGGCGCTATAGTGTATGTACACACACAGTCATAGACCAAAGGGTACCCCAAACCACCAGAAAAAAATTTGGGCAGATCGGACCAAGTGGGAGGAAGTGACGGCAGATATACATTTTCACCAGTTGGTGGCGCTATAGAGTCTATGTACACACAGTATAACAGACCAGAGATTGACCCAACACACCAAAAAAATTTCAAGACAATCTGACCATGAATCAGGAAGTTATGGCAGATATACATTTCCACCAGTTGGTGGCACTATAGAGTCCATATACACACACAGTCACAGACTGGAGGGTGACCGAACCCACCCAAAAAATTAGGAGACGATCCGACCATGCGTGAGGAAGTTACAGCAGATATACATTTCCACCAGTTGGTGGCGCTGTGTTTTGAACATGGGTTCTGGAGCGTTAGGTGCGTCCTGTCATGATAGACTTCTCCACCGAAAATCATAGTGATACGTGCCACGGGTGGCGAGGGATAATGATTTGAAACTTCTAGGTGGCGCTAGTGTGTCAATTTAGATTGGTGTCACATGGGAGCACCACCAGGGCGCTCAGGCCTGGATTCTGACCTTACGTGTAAGATTTCAGCAGCCTGTGACCTTCTGCGGGCGAAATATGAGCCTTCGATGGTCAATGGCGAAGGCTGACCATTCGCCGTGGCCACGCCCACCACATGTGCTTTACACACATCACAGTCCATCAACTGACATCATCAGTCTGTCAGTCAAACTGTGTATTCACTTTGATGTACATTGCTTCAAGGCAAGGCCAGACACCAGGCAGGGCCAGATAAGGTAAAAGTTAAGGTTAAAGTAAAAGTTTGGTGGCGTGCCACGCCCACATCATAAGTAGCAGCCCAAAATCCTTCGCAATTTAACGTGGGCCATCCGTCTAGTGTCCGTTGATGCTACAACGGACTCATTCGGTCAAACCCCCTAGGAGGAGTTCGTCGAGATACGACCCCTACATCCTCCCCCAAATGGCCGCCGCCACCTAAAATGGCCGACTTCCTGTTGGTTTTTGAACATGGGTTCTTGAGACTTTTTTGTGCGTCCTGTCACGAGTGATGTCTCCTCCGAAAATCATGCCCATACGTGCAACGGGAGGCGAGGGATAATTATTTTAAAACTTGTAGGTGGCGCTAGTGAGTCAATTTGGCTTGGTTTCAAATGGGGGCCCCACCAGGGCCCTCAGGCCTGGAATCTGCCCCCCCTTATGAGTTTTCAAGCACATGCGACCTTCTGCGGGCGAATGATGACCCTTTCTTTGTAAACGGCGAGGCCTGAGCATTCGCCGCCAGGCCACGCCCACCACGTGCGCTTTTCCTGCATCATGGTCCATCAACAGGCTTCACCAGGCTGTCAGGCAGTGACCTTGTGACCTCGGTGTTCATCTGATGAATCTCCTGCCAGAAAAGGCCTCATGTAGATGACACGCCTTTAGCCTGTCGCCAATAGGTGGCGCTGCGACGAAATCAGGAAGTGACCTACGGGGACCTTCGGGGCGGGGCCATGATCACATGTACCAAGTATGATGAAGATCTGACCATGTGGAGGCAAGTTATTCACGTCTACAGTTACGCTCAGCGTGCAAGGCCCGGGCAGATGAAAAAGGGCAAAATTTGGGGGCGTGCCACGCCCACATCGTATGGAATATCCCAAAATCCTTCGCAATTTAACGTCGGCCAGCCGTCTAGTGTCCGTTGATGCAACAACGGACTCATTCGGTCAAACCCCCTAGGAGGAGTTCGTCGAGATACGACCCCAACTTCTGGCCCGAAAAAGGCCGGCGCCATCCAAAATGGCCGACTTCCTGTTCGTTTTACAATATGGGTTCTTGAGACTTTTTGGTCCGTCCTGTCACGATAGACGTCTCCACAAAGTTTCGTGACGATAGGTGAAACTGGTGTCGGGGGCCAATTTTTTCAAAAATAAAAGGTGGCGCTAGAGAGTCAATTTTGGAACATTGTTTTCGGGACCCCCACCAGATCGAAATTTTCGGCAGACCTGACGCGCTTGCAAAATTTGGTGAGTTTTCGGGCATGTTCAGGCCCTCAAAATGGCCGTCGAATCGGCAGAATAATAATAATAATAATAATAATAATAATAATTAAAACTGCAAGCAGTGATGAGCGGGCTCGAGCACCCCGACGCGGTCGGGGGTACGCGCGGGTCGGGGGTACGCGCGGGTCGGGGGTACGCGCGGGTCGGGGGTACGCGCGGGTCGGGGCACGCGTGTGTCCGGACGGGCGCGCGGACGCGCCGTACGAAAAACCGCGGCGATGGGATAAGCGGTAAGGGAGTTACGGCACTTGCAATTTTCCGCCAGGAGGGGGCGACGCCGGCGGCGATGCGGGTGCGCGGTCACGTCCCGTCCGACGCCCCGAACAGCCATAAAAAAATTCCCGACGATCGGACCGTGCGGTAGGTACTTGCGGCGGATATACGTTTCCGCCTGTGGGTGGCGCTATACAGTCTATGCGCCCACACGGTAACGGACCGGAGGGTACCCCGAACCACCAGAAAAAATTAGGTGCCGATCCGACCGTGCGGAAGGAAGTTACGGCAGATATACATTTCCACCAGTTGGTGGCGCTATAGCGTATGTACACACACTGTCATAGACCAGAGTGTACCACGAACCACCGGAAAAAAATTCGGGCAGATCCGACCATGTGGGAGGAAGTTAGGGCAGATATACATTTTCACCAGTTGGTGGTGCTATAGAGTCTACGTATATACACACCAGGTGACAGAGTGGAGGGTGACCCAACCCAGCAAAAAAAATGTGGAGACGATCCGACCATGCATAACGAAGTTACGGCAGATATACATTTTCGCCAGTTGGTGGCGCTATACAGTCTATGTACACACACAGTCACAATCCAGAGGGTACCCCGAACCACCGGAAAAAAATTCGGGCAGATCCGACCATGTAGGAGGAAGTTAGGGCAGATATACATTTTCACCAGTTGGTGGCGCTATAGAGTCTATATACACACCTGGTCACAGAGTAGAGGGTGACCCAACCCAGGAAAAAAAATGTGGAGACAATCCGACCATGCATAACAAAGTTACGGCAGATATACATTTTCGCCAGTCGGTGGCGCTATACAGTCTATGTACACACACAGTCATAGACCAGAGGGTACCCCAAACCACCAGAAAAAATTTGGGACTGATCCGACCATGTGGAAGGAAGTTGCGGCAGATATACATTTCCACCAGTTGGTGGCGCTATAGAGTCTATATATACACACACAGTCACAGACTGGAAGGTGACCGAACCCACCCAAAAAAAATTGGAGACGATCCGACCATGTATAAGGAAGTTACGGCAGATATACATTTCCACCAGTTGGTGGCGCTGTGTTTTGAACATGGGTTCTGGAGCGTTAGGTGCGTCCTGTCATGATAGACGTCTCCACCGAAAATCATAGTGATACGTGCAACGGGTGGTGAGGGATAATGAATTGAAACTTCTAGGTGGCGCTAGTGTGTCAATTTAGATTGGTGTCAAATGGGAGCACCACCAGGGCGCTCAGGCCTGGATTCTGACCTTACGTGTAAGATTTCAGCAGCCTGTGACCTTCTGCGGGCAAATTATGAGCCTTCGATGGTCAATGGCGAAGGCTGACCATTCGCCGTGGCCACGCCCACCACATGTGCTTTACACACATCATAGTCCATCGACTGACATCATCAGTCTGTCAGTCAAACTGTGTATTGACTTTGATGTACATTGCTTCAAGGCAAGGCCAGACACCAGGCTGGGCCAGATAAGGTAAAAGTTAAGGTTAAAGTGAAAGTTTGGTGGCGTGCCACGCCCACATCCTAAGTAGCAGCCCAAAATCCTTCGCAATTTAATGTGGGCCATCCGTCTAGTGTCCGTTGATGCTACAACGGACTCATTCGGTCAAACCCCCTAGGAGGAGTTCGTCGAGATACGACCCCTACATCCTCCCCCAAATGGCCGCCGCCACCTAAAATGGCCGACTTCCTGTTGGTTTTCGAACATGGGTTCTTGAGACTTTTTTGTGCGTCCTGTCACGAGTGATGTCTCCTCCGAAAATCATGCCCATACGTGCAACGGGAGGCGAGGGATAATTATTTTAAAACTTGTAGGTGGCGCTAGTGAGTCAATTTGGCTTGGTTTCAAATGGGGGCCCCACCAGGGCCCTCAGGCTTGGAATCTGCCCCCCCTTATGAGTTTTCAAGCACATGCGACCTTCTGCGGGCGAATGATGACCCTTTCTATGTAAACGGCGAGGCCTGAGCATTCGCCGCCAGGCCACGCCCACCACGTGCGCTTTTCCTGCATCATGGTCCATCAACAGGCTTCACCAGGCTGTCAGGCAGTGACCTTGTGACCTCGGTGTTCATCTGATGAATCTCCTGCCAGAAAAGGCCTCATGTAGATGACACGCCTTTAGCCTGTCGCCAATAGGTGGCGCTGCGACGAAATCAGGAAGTGACCTACGGGGACGTTCGGGACGGGGCCATGATCACATGTACCAAGTATGATGAAGATCTGACCACGTGGAGCCAAGTTATTCACGTCTACAGTTACGCTCAGCGTGCAAGGCCCGGGCAGATGAAAAAGGGCAAAATTTGGGGGCGTGCCACGCCCACATCGTATGGAATATCCCAAAATCCTTCGCAATTTAACGTCGGCCAGCCGTCTAGTGTCCGTTGATGCTACAACGGACTCATTCGGTCAAACCCCCTAGGAGGAGTTCGTCGAGATACGACCCCAACTTCTGGGCCGAAAAAGGCCGCCGCCATCCAAAATGGCCGACTTCCTGTTCGTTTTCCAATATGGGTTCTTGAGACTTTTTGGTCCGTCCTGTCATGATAGACGTCTCCACCAAGTTTCGTGACGATCGGTGAAACTGGTGGCGGGGGCTAATTTTTTTTAAAATTCAAGGTGGCGCTAGAGAGCCAATTTTGGAACATTATATTTGAAACCCATAAAATATAAAATTTTTCGCCAGACCTGATGCGCTCAGCAAATTTGGTGAGTTTTCGGGCATGTTGAGGCCCTCAAAAAGGCCGACGGTTGGCAGAATAATAATAATAATAATAATAATAAACATTACGATTACAATAGGGCTTTCGCACTGGTCAGTGCTCGAGCCCTAATAATTAAAACTGCAAGCAGTGATGAGCGGGCTCGAGCACCCCGACGCGGTCGGGGGTACGCGCGGGTCGGGGGTACACGCGGGTCGAGGGCGCACGCGTGTTCGGACGGGCGCGCGGACGCACCGTACGAAAAACCGCAACGATGGGATAAGCGGTAAGGGAGTTACGGCACTTGCAATTTTCCACCCGGAGGGGGCGACGCCGGCGGCGAGGCTGGTGCGCGGTCACGTCCCGTCCGGCGCCCCGAACCGCCATAAAAAAATTTGCGACGATCGGACCGTGCGGTAGGTACTTGCGGCGGATATACGTTTCCGCCTGTGGGTGGCGCTATACAGTCTATGCGCCCACACGGTAACGGACCGGAGGGTACCCCGAACCACCAGAAAAAATTAGGTGCCGATCCGACCGTGCAGAAGGAAGTTACGGCTGATATACATTTCCACCAGTTGGTGGCGCTATAGCGTATGTACACACACTGTCATAGACCAAAGGGTAACCCGAACCACCAGAAAAAAATTCGGGCAGATCCGACCATGTGGGAGGAAGTTACGGCAGATATACATTTCCACCAGTTGGTGGCGCTATAGAGTCTATGGACACGCAGATTCAAAGAGTGGAGGGTGACCCGACCGACCAAAAAAATTTTAGAGACGATCCGACCATGTGGAAGGAAGTTACGGCTATATACATTTCCACCAGTTGGTGGCGCTATAGAGTCTATGTATACACACAGTCATAGACCAGAGGGTACCCCGAACCACCAGAAAAAATTTGGGACCGATCCGACCATGTGGAAGGAAGTTACAGCTGATATACATATCCACCAGTTGGAGGCACTATAGCGTATGTACACACACTGTCATAGACCAGAGGGTACCCCGAACCACCAGAAAAAAATTCGGGCAGATCCGACCATGTGGGAGAAAGTTACGGCAGATATAAATTTCCACCAGTTGGTGGTGCTATACAGTCTATGTACACACACAGTCATAGACCAGAGGGTACCCCAAACCACCAGAAAAAATTTGGGGCCGATGCGACCATGTGGAAGGAAGTTACAGCTGATATACATTTCCACCAGTTGGTGGCGCTATAGTGTATGTACACACACAGTCATAGACCAGAGGGTACCCCAAACCACCAGAAAAAAATTTGGGCAGATCGGACCAAGTGGGAGGAAGTGACGGCAGATATACATTTTCACCAGTTGGTGGCGCTATAGAGTCTATGTACACACCCAGTCATAGACTGGAGGGTACCCCAAACCACCAGAAAAAATTTGGGGCAGATCCGACCATGTGGAAGGAAGTTACAGCTGATATACATTGCCACCAATAGGTGGTGCTATACAGTCTATGTACACACAGTATAACAGACCAGAGATTGACCCAACACACCAAAAAAAATTTCAAGACAATCTGACCATGAATCAGGAAGTTATGGCAGATATACATTTCCACCAGTTGGTGGCGCTATAGAGTCCATATACACACACAGTCACAGACTGGAGGGTGACGGAACCCACCCAAAAAATTAGGAGACGATCCGACCATGCGTGAGGAAGTTACAGCAGATATACATTTCCACCAGTTGGTGGCGCTGTGTTTTGAACATGGGTTCTGGAGCGTTAGGTGCGTCCTGTCATGATAGACTTCTCCACCGAAAATCATAGTGATACGTGCAACGGGTGGCGAGGGATAATGATTTGAAACTTCTAGGTGGCGCTAGTGTGTCAATTTAGATTGGTGTCACATGGGAGCACCACCAGGGCGCTCAGGCCTGGATTCTGACCTTACGTGTAAGATTTCAGCAGCCTGTGAAATATGAGCCTTCGATGGTCAATGGCGAAGGCTGACCATTCGCCGTGGCCACGCCCACCACATGTGCTTTACACACATCACAGTCCATCAACTGACATCATCAGTCTGTCAGTCAAACTGTGTATTGACTTTGATGTACATTGCTTCAAGGCAAGGCCAGACACCAGGCAGGGCCAGATAAGGTAAAAGTTAAGGTTAAAGTAAAAGTTTGGTGGCGTGCCACGCCCACATCCTAAGTAGCAGCCCAAAATCCTTCGCAATTTAACGTGGGCCATCCGTCTAGTGTCCGTTGATGCTACAACGGACTCATTCGGTCAAACCCCCTAGGAGGAGTTCGTCGAGATACGACCCCTACATCCTCCCCCAAATGGCCGCCGCCACCTAAAATGGCCGACTTCCTGTTGGTTTTTGAACATGGGTTCTTGAGACTTTTTTGTGCGTCCTGTCACGAGTGATGTCTCCTCCGAAAATCATGCCCATACGTGCAACGGGAGGCGAGGGATAATTATTTTAAAACTTGTAGGTGGCGCTAGTGAGTCAATTTGGCTTGGTTTCAAATGGGGGCCCCACCAGGGCCCTCAGGCCTGGAATCTGACCCCCCTTATGAGTTTTCAAGCACATGCGACCTTCTGCGGGCGAATGATGACCCTTTCTTTGTAAACGGCGAGGCCTGAGCAATCGCCGCCAGGCCACGCCCACCACGTGCGCTTTTCCTGCATCATGGTCCATCAACAGGCTTCACCAGGCTGTCAGGCAGTGACCTTGTGACCTCGGTGTTCATCTGATGAATCTCCTGCCAGAAAAGTCCTCATGTAGATGACACGCCTTTAGCCTGTCGCCGATAGGTGGCGCTGCGACGAAATCAGGAAGTGACCTACGGGGACGTTTGGGGCGGGGCCATGATCACATGTACCAAGTATGATGAAGATCTGACCACGTGGAGCCAAGTTATTCACGTCTACAGTTACGCTCAGCGTGCAAGGCCCGGACAGATGAAAAAGGGCAAAATTTGGGGGCGTGCCACGCCCACATCGTATGGAATATCCCAAAATCCTTCGCAATTTAACGTGGGCCATCCGTCTAGTGTCCGTTGATGCAACAACGGACTCATTCGGTCAAACCCCCTAGGAGGAGTTCGTCGAGATACGACCCCAACTTCTGGCCCGAAAAAGGCCGGCGCCATCCAAAATGGCCGACTTCCTGTTCGTTTTCCAAAATGGGTTCTTGAGACTTTTTGGTCCGTCCTGTCACGATAGACATCTCCACCAAGTTTCGTGACGATCGGTGAAAGTGGTGGCGGGGGCTAATTTTTTTAAAAATTCAAGGTGGCGCTAGAGAGCCAATTTTGGAACATTATATTTGAAACCCATAAAATATAAAATTTTTCGCCAGACCTGATGCGCTCGTCAAATTTGGTGAGTTTTCGGGCATGTTGAGGCCCTCAAAAAGGCCGACGGTTGGCAGAATAATAATAATTAAAACTGCAAGCAGTGATGAGCGGGCTCGAGCACCCCGACGCGGTCGGGGGTACGCGCGGGTCGGGGGTACGCGCGGGTCGGGGGCGCGCGCGTGACCGGGCGGGTGTGCGGACGCGCCGTACGAAAAACCGCGGCGATCGGATAAGCGGTAAGGGAGTTACACACACTGTCATAGACCAGAAGGTACCCCGAACCACCAGAAAAAAAATTGGGCAGATCCGACCATGTGGGAGGAAGTTACGGCAGATATACATTTCCACCAGTTGGTGGCGCTATAGAGTCTATGGACACGCAGATTCAAAGAGTGGTGGGTGACCCAACCAACAAAAAAAATTTCGAGACGATCCGACCATGTGGAAGGAAGATACAGCTGATATACATTTCCACCAGTTGGTGGCGCTATAGAGTCTATGTACACACACAGTCAGAGTGGAGGGTGACCCAACCCAGCAAAAAAAAATTGGGACTGATCCGACCATGTGGAAGGAAGATACAGCTGATATACATTTCCACCAGTTGGTGGCGCTACAGCGTCTATGTACACACAGTATAACAGACCAGAGATTGACCCAACCCAGCCAAAAAAATGTGGAGTTGATCCGACCATGCATAAGGAAGTTGCGGCAGATATACATTTTCGCCAGTTGGTGGCGCTACACAGTCTATGTACACACACAGTCATAGACCAGAGGGTACCCCAAACCACCAGAAAAAATTTGGGGCCGAGCCGACCATGTGGAAGGAAGTTACAGCTGATGTACATTTCCACCAGTTGGTGGCGCTATACAGTCTATGTACACACAGTATAACAGACCAGAGATTGACCCAACACATCAAAAAAAATTTCAAGACAATCTGACCATGAATCAGGAAGTTACGGCAGATATACATTTTCGCCAGTTGGTGGCGCTATACAGTCTATGTACACACAGTATAACAGACCAGATATTGACCCAACACACCAAAAAAAATTTCAAGACAATCTGACCATGAATCAGGAAGTTACGGCAGATATACATTTCCACCAGTTGGTGGCGCTGTGTTTTGAACATGGGTTCTGGAGCGTTAGGTGCGTCCTGTCATGATAGACTTCTCCACCGAAAATCATAGTGATACGTGCAACGGGTGGCGAGGGATAATGAATTGAAACTTCTAGGTGGCGCTAGTGTGTCAATTTAGATTGGTGTCACATGGGAGCACCACCAGGGCGCTCAGGCCTGGATTCTGACCTTACGTGTAAGATTTCAGCAGCCTGTGACCTTCTGCGGGCAAAATATGAGCCTTCGATGGTCAATGGCGAAGGCTGACCATTCGCCGTGGCCACGCCCACCACATGTGCTTTACACACATCACAGTCCATCGAATGACATCATCAGTCTGTCAGTCAAACTGTGTATTGACTTTGATGTACATTGCTTCAAGGCAAGGCCAGACACCAGGCAGGGCCAGATAAGGTAAAAGTTAAGGTTAAAGTAAAAGTTTGGTGGCGTGCCACGCCCACATCCTAAGTAGCAGCCCAAAATCCTTCGCAATTTAACGTGGGCCATCCGTCCAGTGTCCGTTGATGCTACAACGGACTCATTCGGTCAAACCCCCTAGGAGGAGTTCGTCGAGATACGACCCCTACATCCTCCCCCAAATGGCCGCCGCCACCTAAAATGGCCGACTTCCTGTTGGTTTTCGAACATGGGTTCTTGAGACTTTTTTGTGCGTCCTGTCACGAGTGATGTCTCCTCCGAAAATCATGCCTATACGTGCAACGGGAGGCGAGGGATAATTATTTTAAAACTTGTAGGTGGCGCTAGTGAGTCAATTTGGCTTGGTTTCAAATGTGGGCCCCACCAGGGCCCTCAGGCCTGGAATCTGCCCCCCCTTATGAGTTTTCAAGCACATGCGACCTTCTGCGGGCGAATGATGACCCTTTCTTTGTAAACGGCGAGGCCTGAGCATTCGTCGCCAGGCCACGCCTACCACGTGCGCTTTTCCTGCATCATGGTCCATCAACAGGCTTCACCAGGCTGTCAGGCAGTGACCTTGTGACCTCGGTGTTCATCTGATGAATCTCCTGGCAGAAAAGGCCTCATGTAGATGACACGCCTGTAGCCTGTCGCCAATAGGTGGCGCTGCGACGAAATCAGGAAGTGACCTACGGGGACCTTCGGGGCGGGGCCATGATCACATGTAACAAGTATGATGAAGATCTGACCACGTGGAGCCAAGTTATTCACGTCTACAGTTACGCTCAGCGTGCAAGGCCCGGACAGATGAAAAAGGGCAAAATTTGGGGGCGTGCCACGCCCACATCGTACGGAATATCCCAAAATCCTTCGCAATTTAACGTCGGCCATCCGTCTAGTGTCCGTTGATGCAACAACGGACTCATTCGGTCAAACCCCCTAGGAGGAGTTCGTCGAGATACGACCCCAACTTCTGGCCCGAAAAAGGCCGCCGCCATCCAAAATGGCTGACTTCGTGTGCGTTTTCCAATATGGGTTCTTGAGACTTTTTGGTCCGTCCTGTCACGATAGACGTCTCCACCAAGTTTCGTGACGATCGGTGAAACTGGTGGCGGGGGCTAATTTTTTTTTAAATTCAAGGTGGCGCTAGAGAGCCAATTTTGGAACATTATATTTGAAACCCATAAAATATAAAATTTTTCGCCAGACCTGATGCGCTCGCCAAATTTGGTGAGTTTTCGGGCATGTTGAGGCCCTCAAAATGGCGCTCATTTTGGGAGAAGAATAATAATAATAAAAAACATTAAAACTGCAAGCAGTGATGAGCGGGCTCGAGCACCCCGACGCGGTCGGGGGTACGCGCGGGTCGGGGGTACACGCGGGTCGGGGGCGCGCGCGTGTTCGGACGGGCGCGCGGACACACCGTACGAAAAACCGCAACGATGGGATAAGCGGTAAGGGAGTTACGGCACTTGCAATTTTCCGCCCGGAGGGGGCGACGCCGGCGGCGAGGCTGGTGCGCGGTCACGTCCGGTCCGGCGCCCCGAACCGCCATAAAAAAATTTGCGACGATCGGACCGTGCGGTAGGTACTTGCGGCGGATATACGTTTCCGCCTGTCGGTGGCGCTATACAGTCTATGCGCCCACACGGTAACGGACCGGAGGGTACCCCGAACCACCAGAAAAAATTAGGTGCCGATCCGACCCTGCGGAAGGAAGTTACGGCTGATATACATTTCCACCAGTTGGTGGCGCTATAGCGTATGTACACACACTGTCATAGACTAAAGGGTACCCCGAACCACCAGAAAAAAATTCGGGCAGATCCGACCATGTGGGAGGAAGTTACGGCAGATATGCATTTCCACCGGTTGGTGGCGCTATAGAGTCTATGGACACGCAGATTCAAAGAGTGGAGGGTGACCCGACCGACCAAAAAAAATTTAGAGACGATCCGACCATGTGGAAGGAAGTTACGGCTATATACATTTCCACCAGTTGGTGGCGCTATAGAGTCTATGTATACACACAGTCATCGACCAGAGGGTACCCCGAACCACCAGAAAAAATTTGGGACCGATCCGACCATGTGGAAGGAAGTTACAGCTGATATACATATCCACCAGTTGGAGGCGCTATAGCGTATGTACACACACTGTCATAGACCAGAGGGTACCCCGAACCACCAGAAAAAAATTCGGGCAGATCCGACCATCTGGGAGAACGTTACGGCAGATATAAATTTCCACCAGTTGGTGGTGCTATACAGTCTATGTACACACACAGTCATAGACCAGAGGGTACCCCAAACCACCAGAAAAAATTTGGGGCCGATGCGACCATGTGGAAGGAAGTTACAGCTGATATACATTTCCACCAGTTGGTGGCGCTATAGTGTATGTACACACACAGTCATAGACCAAAGGGTACCCCAAACCACCAGAAAAAAATTTGGGCAGATCGGACCAAGTGGGAGGAAGTGACGGCAGATATACATTTTCACCAGTTGGTGGCGCTATAGAGTCTATGTACACACAGTATAACAGACCAGAGATTGACCCAACACACCAAAAAAATTTCAAGACAATCTGACCATGAATCAGGAAGTTATGGCAGATATACATTTCCACCAGTTGGTGGCACTATAGAGTCCATATACACACACAGTCACAGACTGGAGGGTGACCGAACCCACCCAAAAAATTAGGAGACGATCCGACCATGCGTGAGGAAGTTACAGCAGATATACATTTCCACCAGTTGGTGGCGCTGTGTTTTGAACATGGGTTCTGGAGCGTTAGGTGCGTCCTGTCATGATAGACTTCTCCACCGAAAATCATAGTGATATGTGCAACGGGTGGCGAGGGATAATGATTTGAAACTTCTAGGTGGCGCTAGTGTGTCAATTTAGATTGGTGTCACATGGGAGCACCACCAGGGCGCTCAGGCCTGGATTCTGACCTTACGTGTAAGATTTCAGCAGCCTGTGACCTTCTGCGGGCGAAATATGAGCCTTCGATGGTCAATGGCGAAGGATGACCATTCGCCGTGGCCACGCCCACCACATGTGCTTTACACACATCACAGTCCATCAACTGACATCATCAGTCTGTCAGTCAAACTGTGTATTGACTTTGATGTACATTGCTTCAAGGCAAGGCCAGACACCAGGCAGGGCCAGATAAGGTAAAAGTTAAGGTTAAAGTAAAAGTTTGGTGGCGTGCCACGCCCACATCCTAAGTAGCAGCCCAAAATCCTTCGCAATTTAACGTGGGCCATCCGTCTAGTGTCCGTTGATGCTACAACGGACTCATTCGGTCAAACCCGCTAGGAGGAGTTCGTCGAGATACGACCCCTACATCCTCCCCCAAATGGCCGCCGCCACCTAAAATGGCCGACTTCCTGTTGGTTTTTGAACATGGGTTCTTGAGACTTTTTTGTGCGTCCTGTCACGAGTGATGTCTCCTCCGAAAATCATGCCCATACGTGCAACGGGAGGCGAGGGATAATTATTTTAAAACTTGTAGGTGGCGCTAGTGAGTCAATTTGGCTTGGTTTCAAATGGGGGCCCCACCAGGGCCCTCAGGCCTGGAATCTGCCCCCCCTTATGAGTTTTCAAGCACATGCGACCTTCTGCGGGCGAATGATGACCCTTTCTTTGTAAACGGCGAGGCCTGAGCATTCGCCGCCAGGCCACGCCCACCACGTGCGCTTTTCCTGCATCATGCTCCATCAACAGGCTTCACCAGGCTGTCAGGCAGTGACCTTGTGACCTCGGTGTTCATCTGATGAATCTCCTGCCAGAAAAGGCCTCATGTAGATGACACACCTTTAGCCTGTCGCCAATAGGTGGCGCTGCGACGAAATCAGGAAGTGACCTACGGGGACCTTCGGGGCGGGGCCATGATCACATGTACCAAGTATGATGAAGATCTGACCACGTGGAGGCAAGTTATTCACGTCTACAGTTACGCTCAGCGTGCAAGGCCCGGGCAGATGAAAAAGGGCAAAATTTGGGGGCGTGCCACGCCCACATCGTATGGAATATCCCAAAATCCTTCGCAATTTAACGTCGGCCATCCGTCTAGTGTCCGTTGATGCAACAACGGACTCATTCGGTCAAACCCCCTAGGAGGAGTTCGTCGAGATACGACCCCAACTTCTGGCCCGAAAAAGGCCGGCGCCATCCAAAATGGCCGACTTCCTGTTCGTTTTACAATATGGGTTCTTGAGACTTTTTGGTCCGTCCTGTCACGATAGACGTCTCCACAAAGTTTTGTGACGATAGGTGAAACTGGTGTCGGGGGCCAATTTTTTCAAAAATAAAAGGTGGCGCTAGAGAGTCAATTTTGGAACATTGTTTTCGGGACCCCCACCAGATCGAAATTTTCGGCAGACCTGACGCGCTTGCAAAATTTGGTGAGTTTTCGGGCATGTTCAGGCACTCAAAATGGCCGTCGAATCGGCAGAATAATAATAATAATAATAATTAAAACTGCAAGCAGTGATGAGCGGGCTCGAGCACCCCGACGCGGTCGGGGGTACGCGCGGGTGGGGGGTACGCGCGGGTCGGGTGGTACGCGCCGACCCGCGCGATTAAAACACCGAGGTCACAAGATTAAAAAAAATTTAGAGACGATCCGACCATGTGGAAGGAAGTTACGGCTATATACATTTCCACCAGTTGGTGGCGCTATAGAGTCTATGTACACACACAGTCATAGACCAGAGGGTACCCCAAACCACCAGAAAAAATTTGGGGCCGATGCGACCATGTTGAAGGAAGTTACAGCTGATATACATATCCACCAGTTGGAGGCGCTATAGCGTATGTACACACACTGTCATAGACCAGAGGGTACCCCGAACCACCAGAAAAAATTTGGGGCAGATCCGACCATGTGGAAGGAAGTTACAGCTGATATACATTGCCACCAATAGGTGGTGCTATACAGTCTATGTACACACAGTATAACAGACCAGAGATTGACCCAACACACCAAAAAAAATTTCAAGACAATCTGACCATGAATCAGGAAGTTATGGCAGATATACATTTCCACCACTTGGTGGCGCTATAGAGTCCATATACACAAACAGTCACAGACTGGAGGGTGACCGAACCCACCCAAAAAAATTAGGAGACGATCCGACCATGCGTGAGGAAGTTACAGCAGATATACATTTCCACCAGTTGGTGGCGCTGTGTTTTGAACATGGATTCTGGAGCGTTAGGTGCGTCCTGTCATGATAGACGTCTCCACCGAAAATCATAGTGATACGTGCCACGGGTGGCGAGGGATAATGAATTGAAACTTCTAGGTGGCGCTAGTGTGTCAATTTAGATTGGTGTCACATGGGAGCACCACCAGGGCGCTCAGGCCTGGATTCTGACCTTACGTGTAAGATTTCAGCAGCCTGTGACCTTCTGCGGGCAAAATATGAGCCTTCGATGGTCAATGGCAAAGGCTGACCATTCGCCGTGGCCACGCCCACCACATGTGCTTTACACACATCATAGTCCATCAACTGACATCATCAGTCTGTCAGTCAAACTGTGTATTGACTTTGATGTACATTGCTTCAAGGCAAGGCCAGACACCAGGCAGGGCCAGATAAGGTAAAAGTTAAGGATAAAGTAAAAGTTTGGTGGCGTGCCACGCCCACATCCTATGGAGCAGCCCAAAATCCTTCGCAATTTAACGTGGGCCATCCGTCTAGTGTCCGTTGATGCTCCAACGGACTCATTCGGTCAAACCCCCTAGGAGGAGTTCGTCGAGATACGACCCCTACATCCTCCCCCAAATGGCCGCCGCCACCTAAAATGGCCGACTTCCTGTTGGATTTTGAACATGGGTTCTTGAGACTTTTTTGTGCGTCCTGTCACGAGTGATGTCTCCTCCGAAAATCATGCCCATACGTGCAACGGGAGGCGAGGGATAATTATTTTAAAACTTGTAGGTGGCGCTAGTGAGTCAATTTGGCTTGGTTTCAAATGGGGGCCCCACCAGGGCCCTCAGGCCTGGAATCTGCCCCCCCTTATGAGTTTTCAAGCACATGCGACCTTCTGCGGGCGAATGATGACCCTTTCTTTGTAAACGGCGAGGCCTGAGCATTCGCCGCCAGGCCACGCCCACCACGTGCGCTTTTCCTGCATCATGGTCCATCAACAGGCTTCACCAGGCTGTCAGGCAGTGACCTTGTGACCTCGGTGTTCATCTGATGAATCTCCTGCCAGAAAAGGCCTCATGTAGATGACACGCCTTTAGCCTGTCGCCAATAGGTGGCGCTGCGACGAAATCAGGAAGTGACCTACGGGGACCTTCGGGGCGGGAACATGATCACATGTACCAAGTATGATGAAGATCTGACCACGTGGAGCCAAGTTATTCACGTCTACAGTTACGCTCAGCGTGCAAGGCCCGGACAGATGAAAAAGGGCAAAATTTGGGGGCGTGCCACGCCCACATCGTATGGAATATCCCAAAATCCTTCGCAATTTAACGTCGGCCATCCGTCTAGTGTCCGTTGATGCAACAACGGACTCATTCGGTCAAACCCCCTAGGAGGAGTTCGTCGAGATACGACCCCAACTTCTGGCCCGAAAAAGGCCGGCGCCATCCAAAATGGCCGACTTCCTGTTCGTTTTCCAATATGGGTTCTTGAGACTTTTTGGTCCGTCCTGTCACGATAGACGTCTCCACCAAGTTTCGTGACGATCGGTGAAAGTGGTGGCGGGGGCTAATTTTTTTTAAAATTCAAGGTGGCGCTAGAGAGCCAATTTTGGGACATTATATTTGAAACCCATAAAATATCAAATTTTTCGCCAGACCTGATGCGCTCAGCAAATTTGGTGAGTTTTCGGGCATGTTCAGGCCCTCAAAAAGGCCGTCATTTCGTCAGAATAATAATAATAATAATAATAATAAACATTACGATTACAATAGGGCTTTCGCACTGGTCAGTGCTCGAGCCCTAATAATAATAATAATAATAAACATTACGATTACAATAGGGCTTTCGCACTGGTCAGTGCTCGAGCCCTAATAATAAACATTACGATTACAATAGGGCTTTCGCACTGGTCAGTGCTCGAGCCCTAATAATAATAATAATAATAAACATTACGATTACAATAGGGCTTTCGCACTGGTCAGTGCTCGAGCCCTAATAATAATAATAATAATAATAATAATAATAATAATAATAATGATAATAATAATAATTATTATTATTAATAATAATAATAATAATAATAAATACCAGGATTATAACTTAAAAAATGGGAAATTAATAACGAGTAATTATATAATTGGTAAACCCCCCTCGGGTATCTCTGTGTGGAGTTTGCATGTTCTCCCCGTGCATGCGTGGGTTTTCTCCGGGTATTCCGATTTCCTCCCACATTCCCAAAACATGCTAGGTTAATTGGCAACTCCAAATTGTCCATAGTTATGAATATGAGTGTGAATGTTGTTTTTGAAAGCGAGATGAAGATGTCCGATGTCACAACTGTTATTTCCAATAAGAGCACAATAAAGCACAATAAAGTCATGGAGGACATGGACTAAACAACAAGGTCACAAGGCCAAACGGCAACAGGATCATAGAGCAGATGGTATTGATAGCATGTGGAATATGATCACCTTTAGTCTGTTCATTGAGACAATAGAGGAGGGTCAATGGGGATGTAGACGCTTGTGTAAGGGATCCTAACAATCTCTCAGCATCTCCCTCGTCATCCCCATGCAGTCTGCCACTTTAAACGAGGAGACAGCGACAGCCATCCTGTCTTGCTCGGGCTTGGCCGCCCGCCACTCCATCGCCTATCGATGGCTATTTGGGCGCAACCGAGCCAGCCCTTCAGCTACCATGGAGTCAGACCGTCTGTCTTTTTTTATCCCCCCCAAATAAAAGGTTCAATAACAAAAAGTATCGGGTTTAAGTTTCTTAAAGTAGTGGTGTCCAAAGTGTGGCCATGAGGGTTATTTTTCGGTCCTTGGCATATTTGAAAAATAACATGAATTAATTAGAAATGTTCATTCATCCATTTATCCTCACGAGGGTCGCGGGGGTGCTGGAGCCTATCCCAGCTGTCTTTGGGCAACACCCTGGACTGGTGGCCAGCCAATCACAGGGCACATATAGCCAAACAACCATTCACACTCACATTCATACCTATGGACAATTTGGAGTGGCTAATTAACCTAGCATGTTTTCGGAATTCTGGGAGGAAACCGGAGTACCCGGAGAAAACACACGCATGCACGGGGAGAACATGCAAACTCTACACAGAGATGCCCGAGGGGCGGAATCGAACTCGTGTCTCCTAGCTGTGTGTAACCACTTGTCCACCGCGCAGCACAATTATGAATTTTGTTCAGATAGCTTAGCATAGGTTGTCCTACATTGAAGTATGTTTTTTATGTTTCATTGAAAATATATATATATATTATTATGTGTTGTATACTACATTTATATACCCCATATCTATCTATCTATCTATCTATCTATCTATCTATCTATCTATCTATCTATCTATCTATCTATCTATCTATCTATCTATCTATCTATCTATCTATCTATCTATCTATCTATCTATCTATCTATCTATCTATCTATCTATCTATCTATCTATCTATCTATCTATCTATCTATCTATCTATCTATATATATATATATATATATATATATATATATATATATATATATATATATATATATATATATATATATAATTTCTATGAATAATAATATAAATACTTACATACATATAGTACATATATATGTCTGGTCAGCTATATATATATATATATATACACACACACACACACACACACACACACACACACACACACACACACACACACACACACACACACACACACACACACACACACACACACACACACATATATATATACAGGGACATGTATATATGTCTATATATATATATGTCTCTCTCTATATATATATGTATGTATGTACATGTACATATATAATATATATATATGTATGTAATAAGTATTTATATTATTATTCATATAAATAATAATTCATAATTCATATTATTCACATAAATTTATATATATATATATATGATATATATTCATTTTGTATGTACATTCACAGATTGAAACAAATGTTTGAAATAACTATTTCAAATTTGCAGGCGCCTTGGAAACCGGCCTCTTGTCAATGCTGCATACACACCAGTACACACCAGTACACACACACTAGTACACACACACCAGTACACACACACACACACACAACAATCCCACTCTTTAAACATGACTACACTAAAGCTTAGGTAATGAGACCCAATTTGACGCAATTAGGCGCTATTTATGTTGATGCTTATTGAGCGTGTGTGTGTGTGTGTGTGTGTGTGTGTGTGTGTGAGACCGTGTATGCTGTTGGGTTGTCTACAGCCATCCCTCTGGGACTCCCTGAGGCCACAGTATGGATAATTAGAGTTCATGCGAGTGGGTTAACGCACCTCAGTGGGCGCAAGAGAGCAAGGCAGCGCTGCTGCTGCTGCACCTTCGTGTTTGATGTCTGGTCAGGTATCCACCTGAATGTCAACCAACTGGGACAGTGCCAGGACTCCACATTATGTCTGCGGGTTATCATTATGTGTATTCTTTTTTTTTTTCCACACCTGATCGATTGGTTTGGTCTGCAGTGGTGCTAGTAGGGGTGGGAGGGAACTGTCACTGCTAGTTAGGGGTTGACCAGTGGGTATCATTAACAACGAGAGCCCTTGCTTGGGGGAGGCTTTGTTGTGTGAAGAAGCCATGCCTTTCTCTTTTAGCCTCCTGGACTTCGTTGACCTTTTACTTAGGGAGCAGCTGGAGCCCAGAGATATTTAATTGAATGGAGTCTTCAGATGTATTTTGGAGAGAGAGAAACCAGGAGATACCGCTAGCTCAAGTCTCGGCAAGAGTGGGCAAGTGTGTGTGTGTGTGTATGGGGGGCGGGGGGGGGGAGTTTGCTTGACCTTCAAAGCCTAATTGATAGGCTTTTCATAGACCTTGCTTGAGATGTGCGTGGTCCCTGTTGTTCCGTAGACCCTGACAACTCCTGCAGAAGTACAAAGTCAACCACAGGTAGGAAGCCCCAAGCGGCCCCGTTGCAATCAATAGCAGCCGGCTCAGCTAACGAGAGGTTCAGTCACTCTCTCGCGTTCACAGGCCCCATTAACAGGCGGCGCCCAGCCTAATTCCACAGCCTGGACTCATTAGAGTGAAGAATAAAGGGGGGGGGGGGGGGGACGGCAACATTAGGGTGCGTGAGAGCATTGGATGGTACAGACTAAGGTTGAACTACAATGGCACCCTTACAAGATGGTTTATTTGTGTTGGTTCTGTTTAGAAAGCGAAAGGGAAAATGCTAAGCTATGAAGTTCATATTTGGAGTTCAACCAAACTTGAATGGACAAAAAAGTCAATCAAAACTGTTTTTTTGAGAGGAGAAACAAGAAAACTGTGATGATAGCCATCAAAGTGGAAATGGAACTACTGGACTACTGTATATGTGGTCAGGAGATCCTGGTTCAAGTCCCTGTTGGAACATCATATCTCGAATGTTCTCGCTAAAACCAGTTTGGGATTAGATCAGATGGGCAGGGTGGGACCTTATTTCTGGATGGTCGGCTGTGTTTGGAGATCGGGTTGTTGTTGTTAGTGGGGTCTGGTTGGGTTGGTCGCTTGCCTCCTTTTTTGGGGACTCTCTCTGGTGGGTCCAGTTTGGGGAGTCAACCTCTCTGGTACTTGGTGAGCCACCAATCAAGGTGCATATCTGTGTGGATTTAGAGAAGCTCATGTCGTCATGGAGCCTATGTGGCCATGGTACCCCTGCACCCCTGCGCCCCTTGAACCCCACGGTACCCCTTGCACCTCTGCAACCTAACGACTTTTGTACGACTAACAGTGATATTCATTCATTCATTTTCTACCGCTTTTCCTCACGAGGGTCGCGGGGGTGCTGGAGCTGTCTTCGGGCGTAAGGCGGGATACATCCTGGACTGGTGGCCAGCCAATCACAGGGCACATATAGACAAACAACCATTCACACTCACATTCATACCTATGGACAATTTGGAGTGGCTAATTAACCTAGCATGTTTTTGGAATGTGGGAGGAAACCGGAGTACCCGGAGAAAACCCACGAATGCACGGGGAGAACATGCAAACTCCACACAGAGATGCCCGAGGGTGGGATTGAACCCTGGTCTCCTAGCTGTGAGGTCTGCGCGCTAACCACTCGACCGCCGTGCAACCCTACATTGAAATTGACATGAAAAAAATATTATTCTAAGATTGCTAGACCACCGTGCCGCCTAACAGTGATATGTTAAACCAAAAACTAAATACTTCAGGGTGCATCACTTCCTGTCAAATTGTGCTCAAACGTCGTGATGGCCAACACCAGGACGTGAAAGGGATGAACAACAATTCAATGACCTTCACAGCTTTGACCTGCAGGATACAAACATCTAAAAAAAGAGGATGGGGGAAGATGCAGCGAATCAGGCCTTATTGTATTTGCCAAGTGATTTAATTAGTGCACACACACACACACACACACACACACACACACACACACATGCACACACACACACACACAATCTCCAGCCAGCAGGGACACAAGTTTCCATCTCGGACGTGCCGAAGATTTCCAAAGGATCATGTACAGAGATCAACCGATAAGAAGCTAATTTTGTGTACTTATGGGAGCAAACGATCTCATAGCAACCCCCCCACCCCCACCCCCACCCCCCCACACTCTCACTTTCGTTGCCTCCCCCGGAATTCCTGCAGCCGGGAGGATGAAAGCGGGGAGCGGAACCCAGATCTGAGGCTGTTTCGGCCATTAATGCTGATCTCCAAAATTAATGATTTATACCACTTGATAGAGCTCCCTTGCACACACACACACACACACACACACACACACACACATTAATGGGGGGGGGGGGGTTGGGTGGGGGCTTTCCCCTTGAAGGCTTTCTTTAAAGTATTTGAATGGGAAAAAAAGAAGATGGTGGGAAGAACACAATCATCAGAAGCACTTTCCAGCTAATTGGAATGTGTTGAATAAGTAACCAATGAATGATGTTTCATTTGGGAATGGACTGATCTTTCCCGCGCTGATGGAAAATGAAAGGAGACTCCAGCCAGGTCCTAAAACGTTTGACTTGTTTAGTCATCATTGTCTGGCTGGTAATTGATTCCACACACACACAAAAAAAGCACTGCTACGTTCATTGAAATTGGAGCTTAATTTGACCGAGATGTAGGCACTGTAGCCTAATAGTTATGAATTTAAATGACAATTATATCACAGTTTTTTTAATCTCTGTATGGATACAATGCAAATATAAAAGGGATCACTGCAAATGAATGCAGCGTACTGTAAATACTATTTTTGCCACATAACTGAAACTAGCAATAGGAAGTCAATATGTGCATGTTTTAATGTTGTGTAACTGGACAACAGTTAGTTATGTTGCTGTTGTCGTGTAACACTTCTTATTGATAATGATGAGGTTATCAATACCAGAACACATGATGGCATAAACACAGCCATTATTCATAGAAATTAACCCTTTGCGTCTCCCTTTTGGATCAGGACTTAATATGTTGGTCGACACCATAGACCGGGTCGACGCTGTCTGTATTCATTTATTGCCATAAATATATATATTTTTTACATAGTTAATAATAATAATAATAAATATAATAATCATAAATTATTTACCACCATTAACTTAATGAACATAATATTTATTATTTGTTTTCATGACATTTTTTCCGCAACCTAATTTTCCAAACATTATTATATAACTTAATATTATGGTCTGTGATTGGCAGGCCACCAGTCCAGGGTGTATGTCGCCTCTCGCTCGAAGACAGCTGGGATAGGCTCCAGCATCCCATGCGACCCTTGTGAGGAAAAGCGGTAGAAAATAAATAAATGAATGAGTTAATAATAATAATAATAATAAATATAATAATAATACATTATTTACCACCATTAACTTCATGACCATAATATTTATTATTTTTCATAACATTATACCTTTTTTCCGCAACCTAATTTTCCAAACATTATTACATAACTTAATATTATGGTCTGTGATTGGCTGGCCACCAGTCCAGTGTGTATGTCGCCTCTCACCCGAAGACAGCTGGGATAGGCTCCAGCATCCCTTGTAAGGATAAGTGGTAGAAAATGAATGAATTAATAATATTATGGTGTAAAAATTAAATATTTCAACTTTAGGCTACTAAAATGACATTATTTTTCCTCATAATATTATGACTTTATTGTAGAAAAATTACAACTTTTTTGGGTTGATCACAATTTTCTTTTTCTCTTAGCATTGTGATATTATTCTTGTAGAATTACTGCTTATTTATTCAATTTTTGTATTTTAATTTAATGCCTTTTTTACTGTGTTATTTCTTTATTATTACATTTTGGACACCCCTAATTTAAATGGATTTCTCTTTATTTATATTTAGGAGATATGTTGTGCCGCATGGTGATTGAGTGGTTAGCATGTAGGCCACACAGAAGTGAAGACCATGGTTCGATTCTGCGCTTTGACACATCTCTGTGTGGAGTTTGCATGTTCTCCCCGTGCATGCGTGGGTTTTCTCCGGGTACTCCGGTTTCCTCCCACATTCCAAAAACATGCTAGGTTAATTAGCCACTCCAAATTGTCCATAGGTATGAATGTGAGTGTGAATGGTTGTTTGACTATATGTGCCCTGTGATTGGCTGGCTGGCCACTAGTCCAGGGTGTACGTCGCCTCTTGCCTGAAGACAGCTGGGATAAGCTCCAGCATACCTGCCAGCCTAGTGAGGATAAGCGGCATAGAAAATGAATTGATGGTGATATGTTGTATTATTTGAGATACGACCCAAGTTAGTGGGTTTGGGGGGGTCAAGACGCTCGGTGGCAGAGGTCTTCTCAGCAAGTGTGGGACTACACTCATCATTTGACACTATTTTGTCTTCTTCTGGATAAGCTGAGTGGGTGCCTCCAGCTGAATGATATACTGCGTGTATATATATATATATATATATATACGTATATTCATTAAAGGAACATGATATGAGTCTATGTGTGTACATCTCCACAACCTCCACAATGTATTTGCTCCTCACTTCCCTCTCAGCCACCTTTGTCTCCCACACAGTTTTAATGACTTGGCAAAGAAACTTTCTGCCCGCAAACAACTCTTCAAAATAATAAATCACCCGATTTCCGCTTACGATAATTGACATTTGACAACATAATTTGCATAATGATTCAAAACAGCCTCCAGGGAGATGTTTAAGAAGAGGGGAACATTATGGCTTTGCTAATTAGTCACCGTCAGTTCCCCGGCATTGTTGCTGCCGTTAGTTGTGGTGAGCTAACTTGATCAGACAACCATAGCTTTATGACAGTCGTCGTCACTATTCAATCATGATTATTGCCGCTTTTTTTTTTTTTTTCCTGGGTGGCGGAAATTACCGTGTTATATTGTGCCTGACAAAACTTTCTGGCAAAGTTTTAATCTGAATGTATGGCCTGATTACGTGCTGTGCCGAGTTTATTTAGAAGCCCTCATAAACAACGTATGTTCCTAAGACTCTGCGATGACAAGACACAGATTGATCATACGGCAGAAAACCAAAACAATGCCATATTCAGTGTTTAACAAATTTAAAAATAATAATTTATTTTTATAATTTATAAAAAATAATTATTAAAAATAACAAAAATATAGAAATCTACAAATACAGAAAACTACAAATGTTATTATTTATTTGGCAAATAAACTAAAAAAGTCATGTTTCACAGATAATAACCAAAAATATTTAACAGCTTCTTCCATCCGGCGGCACGGTGGTCGAGTGGTTAGCGCGCAGACCTCACAGCTAGGAGACCAGGGTTCAATTCCACCCTCGGCCATCTCTGTGTGGAGTTTGCATGTTCTCCCCGTGCATGCGTGGGTTTTCTCCGGGTACTCCGGTTTCCTCCCACATTCCAAAAACATGCTAGGTTAATTGGCGACTCCAAATTGTCCATAGGTATGAATGTGAGTGTGAATGGTTGTTTGTCTATATGTGCCCTGTGATTGGCTGGCCACCAGTCCAGAAGGTACCCCGCCTCTCACCCAAAGACAGCTGGGATAGGCTCCAGCACCCCCGCGACCCTCATGAGGAAAAAGCGGGAGAAAATGAATGAATGAATGAGCTTCTTCCATCCATCCATTTGACGTTGTTGCTGGACTACCAAGCATGCCTTGCGGGCATTTGGAAATAACAGTTACAGTAAACCTCGGATATATCGGATTCAATTGTTCCCACTGGTTTTGTCCGATATAAGCGAAATCCGTTATATGCGTATACCGGAAAATGTCCGTTTTACGCATATATGGGATTTATATCCGGTATATGCGTAAATGGGATTTTATCCGTTATAAAAAGGCACTTCCTTGACTATGTTTCCAATGTACCTGGACGCGCAGGCAACGCTGCAAACGCTGCAAATGACGTCGTATAGCGGCCTGTCACGATTCGGCGAATCGGAGCGCCACGATGCGGCCATCCGATATATGCGAGGGAAATTTCATGGAAATGCATTGGAACGGGACTGGAGATTTTGTCCGAAATAGGCGAAATCCGTTATAAAAAATCCGATATATGCAATGAATTTTTATTGGAAATGCATTACAGAAAAATCGGTTCTTTTTTATCTGTCCGTTGTGAGCGAATTTCCGATATATCCGAGTCCGATATATCCGAGGTTTACTGTATAACATACGCTTTGTTGTTGTTTACCCACATAGTAGTAGTTAATTTATGTGATGCGTCAATTTGCTGTCGATGTGTTTGGACTCATAAGTCGTATTTACGTTTTGTCGCATTCACTAAAAAAAGCCCTCATAACACTCATCAAGTGAGCTAAGTCAAGTTTTTAGCAAAAATTCGGGATGTTAACCAAAAAAAAATGCGCTTACCAAGGCGGACATTAACCAAGGTACCACGGTAGTTTATCATTTGAGCCTAACACTCAACCCGCAATCACGATCAAATAACCAAAAATATTTAACAGCTTCTTCCATCCATCCATTTGACGTTGTTGCTGCACTACCAAGCATGCCTTGCGGGCATTTGGAAATAACAGTTATAACATACGCTTTGTTGTTGTTTACCCACATAGTAGTAGTTAATTTATGTGATGCGTCAATTTGCTGTCGATGTGTTTGGACTCATAAGTCGTATTTACGTTTTGTCGGATTCACTAAAAAAATGCCCTCATAACACTCATCAAGCGAGCTAAGTCAAGTTTTTAGCAAAAATTCGGGATGTTAACCAAAAAAAAATGCGCTTACCAAGGCGGACATTAACCAAGGTACCACGGTAGTTTATAAATTGAGCCTAACACTCAACCCGCAATCACGATCAAATAACCAAAAATATTTAACAGCTTCTTCCATCCATCCATTTTACGTTGTTGCTGCACTACCAAGCATGCCTTGCGGGCATTTGGAAATAACAGTTATAATATACGCTTTGTTGTTGTTTACCACATAGTAGTTAATTTATATGATGCGTCAATTTGCTGTCGAAGTGTTTGTACTCATAAGTCTTATTTACGCTTTGTCGCATTCACTAAAAAAATGCCCTCATAACACTCATCAAGCGAGCTAAGTCAAGTTTTTAGCAAAAATTCGGGATGTTAACCAAAAAAAATGCGCTTACCAAGGCGGACATTAACCAAGGTACCACGGTAGTTTATAAATTGAGCCTAACACTCAACCCGCAATCACGATCAAAGCTTGCGTCCTCACTTGTAGCGTCCAGCATTGTTCCAAGTCCACTATTGCAAATCACAGGCCTCAAACCAACCAATGGCAGGGACCCTTGTATCCGTCCGTGTGTGGCATTTAGCTACAGGCGCCTCTTTGTTTCAGGTGAGTGCCGCAATGAAAACATTCAACCTAATTGGCCCTGACATCTCTATTTCACCTCATATTTGTGTTTATTGTTATTTCCCTCTCAACCATGAGCACCGGTGGGGGCGGGGGGGGGGGGGGGGTGGGGGGGGGGGCGGAGAGGTGAGTCATCTTGACACTCGCTGCTTTGAGAGCCTCCATTATGTGTTTGTTTTGTCGGTCTATGTGTGTGTGTATGTGTTGACTGGAGAGGCGTTCTAAACACTCAATGTCTTCGGACCAGCAGCATAACCGGTAAGGACAAAAATGAAAAAAAAAAAAAAATTCAATCTTACTAAACAGCATTATTTATTTATTTCTTATTATTTATTGATTAGATTTTATGACTATAAATCTAGCAAATCAAGCCAAAAAAAGATTTCAGACAATGCTTACGACAGGCTGTCTTAAATTAAGACTTCAGACACATTAACAGGTTTAAAAAAATATACAATATGGATTACATAATATAACACTAGGAGAAGGGAGGGGGTAAAAAAAACAAAAATTCCAAACTACATTCCTAAAATGAAACTGTTAAAAAAAAACCTCAGCATCCAAGTAAAACACATTATTTACACACATAGACACAAGACCAGCGCCACAAAGGCCAAAGGGTTCCCAATGCGGTCAGCAGCCAGCAGCCAGCCACAGCTACCTGCATCTGTTGCGGTCCCCATTATGCCCACACCTGGCGGCGGGTGGGGGGTGCGAATGCGTATGCATGCTGGTGTTCACAACTATTTCTTCCGGTCAGTGAATTTGGCATCGAAACTAGTAGAAAATTACTAGAATACTAGGGGTCTCAAACACGCGGCCCGCGGGCCAAATGTGGCCCGCAGGACACTACTTTGAGGCCCCCGCCTTGATATGAAAGTTTGATATGGATGCTGTATGGTATCATGTACCCGGAAAAAATTATTACGTTTGATTCATGTTCATGTTAAAGGTTAAATAACTGTTAATAGTTATCCTCCCAATCCGTGTGGAAGTGGTAAGTTTTTGGCTATTTAAGTTTAAAGGAAATAACTCGAAGGCTACCGTTTAGGTGGCTAGCTCTCGAGTTTGCGAGTTAGCATGCGTCTCAAGACCCTGCAGTTGCGCAATATGTTGTAAATAAAAAGAGTATAAATGTGACTATAGTCGTGTTTTGTCATGTCTACAGGGCTCTAATAATGCTTTGTTCATTTTAATCTGAAAAAAATCATTTGTCTACCCACCAACTATATGTGGTTTCTTAAGTTTTTATTATTTGCTGTTTTATTATTATTATTATTATATTTATTTATTACTGATTGGTTGACTTTCTTTATTCTTGATTTGTTTATTTATTTTTCATCTTATTTTGTGTAGAAAAATAAAAAATAAGATATTTGAGAATAGTGGAATGTTTTATCAGAGCTTTTCTTGTAGAAAATTGGAACCAAAGCGAAGTTTTTTAAATTTTTTTTGTTTTTAATAAATGCGTTTTTTTTTTTTTTTTGGAAAACCTAATGCCGCCCAGACCCGAGCTCCAGCTTTACTTGGCCCCCAAGTAAATTGAGTTTGAGACCCCTGTAGTATACAAATAAAAGTCCCGGTTACCATTGAGAGTCAACCAAGTAGATCATTAGACATTTCATCATCATTAAATGAGTAACTAACACATACATGTCAGCTAATTGATTCATGCATTATAGTTAATTAACTCTGACATTACAATTAATCATTAAGAATATAACATGTTTTTCATATGTTTCAATAGTTAATGATGTGTTTTCTTCCAGTTGCCAGACTGGACACTGTCAGCCGCTAGCGCACCAATGTAGCATTTTGGTCTCTGATTTGACTCCTCCTGCTCAAAAGGAGACCAGAAATTATTTGTGGAAGCTATTGAGAAAGACCTACAATCATGAATGTAGCGGGGCTATTTATACTTGAGCAAAATGTGAAGGCCAAGTTATTTGTCGGGGTTAAGGAAACATTACCATCGGAAAGAGCAACTGCCTGCAGAAGCTGTGAAATAATTTCCTGTCAAGGACATAAAACACTTCTCAATTGAGGTAAACATTTGGAGTTTCAAAAGCAATTTATTTCCTAACAACCGCTGAAAGCAGACAACATATCTTATGTTCCCTTTCCTTGAATTTTCATTTTGTGTGCCCCCCCCCCCCCCCCCGTCCCCCCCTTTTTCTCACCTTCCCCACATTTCACAAGTTAGCAGGAGTCTGGAGAATGGCGCTGCGAAATTGCTTGGTTTCTGAGTGGATTTGGATTAAGGTCAATGCAATGAGTTATTGGGGGGGGGGGGGGCGAGGTGCCTTCATGGGTTTACACTGATTTTTTCCCCCCCCTCATTTTTCATATCAATAATGACTACAGTGTGAAATATTGTCGGTAAAGGTCTGTTAACGCTTCTGCTGAATGTTCCTATGAGGTTAATATCATATATGTTAAAACAGGGATTTTTTAAACTCAAGCTCAGGGACCCCTAGGGGTCTGCAATTTTTTTATAAAATAAATAGATTAAATTATAGTGTATGGTTAAAAAGCGCATAGCTATGAATAGGAACCAATAGCGAATTGAAAGCGCTGATGACATAACACATCGTGAAAAATAATTATTATATAAATAATTATTATTAATATTAATAATATTATTAATAATTATTATTATAAATAATTATTATTAATATTAATAATATTATTAATAATAATTATTATAAATAATTATTATATTACACATATTTCCTGTGTTAAATGTGTGCTTCAATGTTGAAATGTGACTTCTTCCGCGTATGGAATAGCTCATGATGGCTAATGCAGTGCTAATGTTGTGGCTATCACTGCCAGTAAAACATAAAATACTCCGCACAACACAATATGAGCGAATATTATTACTGTTGTGAATATGCGTGCATTCTTGGCTGTGGTTGGCGATGTCACTCGCAAGTGTTCTGGTCAACCTCTTTTGTTGGCATAAAAATCGGACACCCAAGCGGATCATTTTTGGGACAAATTATTATTAACTTCATCGTGATTGATCACTTTTTTTACAAAAGTAGATTTGTGGTCATGTCAAAATAAGAAAACAGGAAAAGAACTACACTTAAAGGAAAACTGCACATCATCCACAATCCTTATGTGAGACATGAACACATTCTGCCTCTTTTCGGTGCATTATAAAGATATACAAACAGATAAAAAGATAAAGGTAATGTTTATAATGGGTCTCTTCCCATTACCTGTTAATGTTTTACTACTAATAAAATGTACTACTTCATGTATTTTGCCATACTTGGGCTGAGTTATGAGTGTGTGGTGAAGCTAGTCGCTAGCCGTAGCGAGGTGTCACTACGCCAGTAACGTAGTTCTTTGGCTAAAAATGTTGACAACAATAATAAAAAATAGTCGCTGTGGAGCTTGGTTAACCTGCAGGTCACAGCCTGTAAACCAGGGGTCTCAAACTCAATTTACCTGGGGGGCACTGGAGCTAGGGTCTGGAATAAACAAAACAAATCAAGAATAAAGACAATCAATCAATCAGTAATAAATAAATATAATAATAATAATAAAACAGCAAATAATAAAAACTTAAGAAACCACATATAGTTGGTGGGTAAACAAATGATTTTTTTCAGATTAAAATGAACAAAGCATTATTAGAGCCCTGTAGACATGACAAAACACGACTATAGTCACATTTATACTCTTTTTATTTACAACATATTGCGCAACCGCAGGGTCTTGAGACACATGCTAACTCGCAAACTAGAGAGCTAGCGACCTAAACGGTAGCCTTCAAGTTATTTCCTTTAAACTTAAAAAAGCCAAAAACTTACCACTTCCACACGGATAGGGAGGATAACTATTAACAGTTATTTACCCTTTAACATGAACATTAATTAAACGTAATAATTTTTTCTGGGTACATGATACCATACAGCATCCATATCAAACTTGCGCGGGGCCGCACTAACATTAAACTTTCATATCAAGGCGAGGGCCTCAAAGTAGTGTCCCTCGGGCCACATTTGGCCGGAGCATTGTTGGAAGTTGTTCCCATTCCCATTACATGCTTTGGTAGCTGTTTTTGTGTCCTTACAAGAGAAAGATGTGTGTTTATATCTCATGTAAGGATTGTTGGTTTAGGTCAGGGGTGGGCAAACTACGGCCCGGGGGCCACATCCGGCCCGCCAAGTGTTTGAATACGGCCCGTCCGTTCTTTCCAAAGTATTACATTTAAACCCAACATACGAACTGGCATCATGGCTTGAGCCAACCTTTTGATGGTTTTATCAATTTTGTTATTTGATGTGGTCTGTTGTTTACAAAGTGCTCCTGAAAAAAGGGACACAATAATAATAATAACAACAACAACAACAACAACAACAACAACAACAACAACAACAACAACAACAACAACAACAACAACAACAACAACAACAACAACAACAACAACAACTATTATTATTATTATTATTATTATTATTATTATTATTATTATTATTATTATTATTATTATTATTATTATATAATATTTTATATTTAAATATTTTAAATTTTATAATAATAATAATAATAATAATTATTATTATTATAATAATAATAATAATAATAATTATTATTATTATTATAAAATTTAAAATATTTAAATATAAAATATTTAAATATAAAATATTTAAATATAAAATATTTAAATATAAATATAAAATAATACATAATAATAGCAGATTGCGTGACACTTTTACAGATACAATAATACCAGGTGGACTGTTACGTGTAAAATATATAGTCTGCCCCCCCCCCCCCCCCCCCCGTTTTGTTAAATCACTGCGGCCCGCGAGTCAAAAAGTTTGCCCACCCCTGGTTTAGGTTATGTCGGTGTGAGACAGCAAATGTTGTTAGGATGTTAGGAAAGTGTGTTAAAATAATGTGGTCGTCAAATAAACTAGCATAATATGTATAAGTAAGACTCCCAACCGCCATGATTTTTATGCTGATATGTGTTTATTTATAGAGGCACTGCTACGCAGGTTTACCAGTGGTCCAATTTTTCTCTGCTGACTCTCCTTCTCACCACCTTGTAGTTGCTTAAAAATCCCACTTTAACACATTAGACTTCCCATTTCATCCAGATAATTGCACAATTATTCTGCCTCACTCCAAAAAAAAATCCATTCAGCGGTAATTGGCGTGTTGGGCAGGGAAGTAGGGCGGGGTGAACTTACCCAGAATCCTCCGCGACGAGGGTCTGGGGGAACGAATGCAGATAAGTCAAGCAGAGAAGAAGAAGAAAAAAAAAAAAAAGGATTCTTTTTCGATTGTAATCTTGCCACTTTGCGAGCATTTTAATAGCCTTCATCAGACTCCTGGCTTGCAGCTCTGCCGCTAACCTGTTATCAATACGCAAAATGTCCATTTTAAATGTCAGAGTAAGCACAGAACGGCGAGACGGTAACAGGTGCTCAGCCCGAGGTTTCGTTTCTAACGCGTGGTGCATTGTACAACGTGGAACACTGTTTGCACAATTATTGGCAGAGAGACACACATGCAAAAGGCGCACAATGGCCGACAGGAAAAAAGGTCTACGGAGCCTTTGAAATAACCTTGATAAAAGTAATGGACTGTGTGAGAGTCGGTACTAAAGAAACATACTGTACACCAAAGTATTGATGTGGAGAGGCCCTTAAAAAACATCCATGCGGCAATCAAGTCTAGAATCAGGCTCTCTACAGCCGGCGCTAAGACTGCTAGGAACATCCTGATTACCATACACACTTGCTTCTTTTAAATGTGCTGACATGGGCTTTAAACAAGATTCAACACTTTTAAACCCCAGCAGACTTAATTAAGGGTGGGACCTAACGCAGGCAGAGATGAGCAAAGGAGAAGGCCAGAGGAGTGTGTGTGTGTGTGTGTGTGTGTGTGTGATGTTGTTATACAGAGTGCTAAGAGGGAGTTTATGCCCAATTCCTACCCATGAGCAAGCGGCCTCGTTGGGCTAACCAGACTCCCTTGTTGGCCACACACGGGCAATAACAGTGACGAAACAGAAAATGTTCCATTTGGTACGCTAACACTTGACCTGACGTGCTACTAATGTTTAAAATGCTTAAAGGTCACGCGAGTCGGCAACTTGATCTGGTGGCTGGAGCGGAGATACGAGGCAGGTGAACGCCATCGGTAATTACCATCATTCATAAGCCCTTCGTCCACACCAGGAAGGTGCTTTATTTAAATATAATTACATCATTTTATTTTAATATATAATACAAGATGATTATTTACTAGCTTCCATGCTAAGACTTGTTTCTAGCTTTTTTCTGCGTCCTTGTCTTGGATGCTGTAAGGGGCGTTGCAAATCAGGGAGAGTCAGGCTTTTTGGGAGGGGGCATTTCATAGGCGCAAATCTTTTCACCTAAGACTTGTTTCGAGCTTTTTTATGTGTCCTTGTCTTGGATGCTGTAAGGGGCGTTGCAAAGAAGGGAGAGTCAGGCTTTTTTGGAGGAGGAAATTTCATAGCCGCAAATCTTTTCACCTAAGACTCGTTTCGAGCTTTTTCATGTGTCCTTGTCTTGGATGCTGTAAGGGGCGTTGCAAAGATGGGAGAGGCAGGCTTTTTGGGAGGAGGAAATTTCATAGGCGCAAATCTTTTCACCTAAGACTTGTTTCTAGCTTTTTTCTGCGTCCTTGTCTTGGATGCTGTAAGGGACGTTGCAAATCAGGGAGAGTCAGGCTTTTTGGGAAGAGGAAATTTCAAAGGCGCAGATCCTTTCACCTAACTCTGGTTTCTAGCTTTTTTCTGCGTCCTTGTCTTGGATGCTGTAAGGGGCGTTGCAAATCAGGGAGAGTCAGGCTTTTTGGGAGGAGGAAATTCATAGGCACAAATCTCTTCACCTAAGACTCGTTTCGAGCTTTTTTATGCGTCCTTGTCTTGGATGCTGTAAGGGGCGTTGCAAAGAAGGGCGAGTCAGGCTTTTTGGGAATTGGACATTTCAAAGGCGCAGATCCTTTCACCTAACTCTGGTTTCTAGCTTTTTTCTGCGTCCTTGTCTTGGATGCTGTAAGGGACGTTGCAAATCAGGGAGAGTCAGGCTTTTTGGGAAGAGGAAATTTCAAAGGCGCAGATCCTTTCACCTAACTCTGGTTTCTAGCTTTTTTCTGCGTCCTTGTCTTGGATGCTGTAAGGGACGTTGCAAATCAGGGAGAGTCAGGCTTTTTTGGAGGAGGAAATTTCAGAGCCGCAAATCTTTTCACCTAAGACTCGTTTCGAGCTTTTTTTTGTGTCCTTGTCTTGGATGCTGTAAGGGGCGTTGCAAAGATGGGAGAGGCGGGCTTTTTGGGAGGAGGAAATTTCATAGGGGCAAATCTTTTCACCTAAGACTTGTTTCTAGCTTTTTTCTGCGTCCTTGTGTTGGATGCTGTAAGGGACGTTGCAAATCAGGGCGAGTCAGGCTTTTTGGGAGGAGGGCATTCCATAGGCGCAAATCTTTTCACTTAAGACTTGTTTCTAGCTTTTTTATGCGTCCTTGTGTTGGACGCTGTAAGGGGCGTTGCAAATCAGGGAGAGTCAGGCTTTTTGGGAGGAGGGCATTCCATAGGCGCAAATCTTTTCACTTAAGACTTGTTTCTAGCTTTTTTATGCGTCCTTGTGTTGGACGCTGTAAGGGGCGTTGCAAATCAGGGAGATTCAGGCTTTTTGGGAGGAGGAAATTTCATAGGTGCAAATCTTTTCACCTAAGACTCGTTTCTAGCTTTTTTATGCGTCCTTGTGTTGGACACCGTAAGGGGCGTTGCAAAGAAGGGAGAGTCAGGCTTTTTGGGAAGAGGAAATTTCAAAGGCGCAGATCCTTTCACCTACATAAGACTTGTTTCTAGCTTTTTTCTGCGTCCTTGTGTTGGACACCGTAAGGGGTGTTGCAAAGAAGGGAGAGTCAGGCTTTTTGGGAAGTGGAAATTTCATAGGCGCAGATCCTTTCACCTACATTAGACTTGTTTCTAGCTTTTTCCTGCATCCTTGTGTTGGACACCGTAAGGGGTGTTGCAAAGAAGGGAGAGTCAGGCTTTTTGGGAAGAGGAAATTTCATAGGCGCAGATCCTTTCACCTACATTAGACTTGTTTCTAGCTTTTTTCTGCGTCTTTGTGTTGGACACCGTAAGGGACGTTGCAAAGAAGGGAGAGTCAGGCTTTTCGGGAGGAGGAAATTTCAAAGGCACAGATCCTTTCACCTGTTCAACGATCCTTGATGTTAATCTGTGTTTCCTTTTCCTTGATGCACTACCTTTACGTTTACACTTGACCAAATAAGCTCCACTATCAAAGCAATCACACCAAATATGAACACGGCCTTAAAAGCTGTTCCTTTCCTTCCTGATGTATCACACAATGCAGTGATGTGGCGGTGGGGGTGTCCACGGTGCATGCTGCTTAAGCAGCCCTGTCTCATTTCCATACAGCTTTAACATGTTTCCAAAAGATATGCATAATTACAGGGTTTGTATATAATTGCTCGAACACATTGTCGAGAAAAAGCCAGGATTGTTTTTTTTTTTCTCCCTTTTTTTTTTTTATAGCATTGGCTGCTAGAAAAACAAACCGTTCTCCAGTCTGAACAATTAAAACAATGCAGCTTTCTTGGAAAGGAGTTCCGCTCTCATTATTGCCGTTTCTTCCCACCTGTCAGAACGTTTACCAAGGCCTTGACACCTTGGCATTGAAACATTCTTTTTTTTTTTCCCCGTCCCCACGCTCTCGCCAAAACACGCAGGCAAAATGAAATGTAAATAAGATGCAGTCTGTAGCTGTTTTTCTTTGTCTGGTGCCGCAAAAACGGCAAAGGAATCAAAGGAACTCAAAATGAAGGAAGTTGCGTTGCTCCTAGAGTTGCCTAACAGGTGCACACATTCATCCGGCCTGATAACATACAAGTTCTGAACTTTAAATGGAAAATATTTATATGGTGAGCCTTCTTTTAGTCAAAGTTAAGCAGCAACACTTAGTCTAATCCTCTTCCTGACTGGCTTTCAAGCGCTGACATTACACATACGGAACTGAAGGAAGTGTCACGTTGTTGAGTGTTGTTTTTTTTTTTTTTTCTCTCTCAGTGCTCCAGCTCACTAATAACCAGGGATAGTGTATCTATGAGTGTTGCTCCTGCCCTAATGGGCAAAAAGTCTTCATCCTTTCAATCTCTGTCACGGTGGAGAAACGGCTATTACCCAAATGCTTTGGCTGCACACCATTTGTGTTGATTCATGGGAGTCGTTTCTAATGCTGATGAAAGCTCTCTTTTCCTTTAAAAACACCTCTTCAATGTCCGTTTGTCCAGAACCATCTGGAACAGGGGTGGGCAAACTACGGCCCGGGGGCCACATCCGGCCCGCCAAGTGTTTGAATACGGCCCGCCCGTTCTTTCCAAAGTATTTCATTTAAAGTCAACATACAAGCTGGCATCATGGCTTGAGACGACATTTTCATGGTTTGGCGGTTTTATCAATTTCGTTATTTGATGCGGTCTGTTGTTTACAAAGTGAAAAAAGGGACACAAGCACATAATAATAATAATAATACTAGTACTACTAATAATAATAATATTAAATAATAAATTTATTCTTATTATTATAAATTTATAACGCACTTTACATCAAATAAATGATTTCAAAGTGCACATATAGCAGATTGCATAACACTTTTACAGATACAATAATTATACAATTATAATTATACAATAATTATATACAATAGTTATTTGATTTGGTCTGTTGTTTACAAAGTGCTCCTGAAAAAAGGGACACAGGCACATAATAATAATAATAATAGCAAATAATATCAATATAAATAATAATAATAATAATAATTTATTATTAGAAATTTATAACGCACTTTACATCAAATAAATGATCTCAAAGTGCACATATAGCAGATTGCATAACACTTTTACAGATACAATAATTCCAGCTGGACTGTTACGTGTAAAATATCGAGTCTGGCCCCCCGTCAATTTTGTTAAATGAATGCGGCCCGCCAGTCAAAAAGTTTGCCCACCCCTGTTCTAGAACAATCAACAATTTTTGTCCTCCTCATTTACAAATACAGAACATCCCCGCCTGTTTTGCATATTCAAAGATTTCTGTTCTCAGCTTCAAATTGGAAATATCTCTTTAAATGGTAACTTACAATAAATAGAAAGTGGATCGATGGCGCAGTCTTTCGAGGAAAAAAAGAGTACTGCAGCTATGAATCCAGCAGAGGGCGTCAATTCACTCAACACTTTCTAGCAAGAAGATGCTTTGGCATAATGTTTGATGTAATGATGCTACATGTTATGTAAGTACTGCACACCAGCAATTTAAAATACATTTGCATTCTTACAAAGAATGCTAAATTCATTACACAGCAGCTTAACACTCAAAAGATAGAGGAGCCAGGCTCCCCCTGGTGGACAGAGGCAGCTGAATGAATCAGCTTTAAAATATATATTTTTTTCATTTTAAAATTGTATTGGTCCTTGCATTTGCTACCTTTTGAGTGTTAAGTTGCAGTCTGATGAATTTATTATTCTTTGTAAAGTGACACTGTGAGTTTTTTTCATAGCTCATAATTGTCATATAAAGAGCTACCAGAAACGCGTGCATCACAATATGCCCCCTTAAATGTGTTTTTCTCTCTAAATTTAGTGGGTGTGGCTTAAACGCTGAATGCACTACTGATTTTATCGTATATATTTATTTTACTATTTTTACAAGGTGATTTTTGTTTTATATGGTTACAACTTTTATGCATGCACAACAGAAAATGAGGCAGGTATAGCCGCAATAGATTCATTTAATTTATTTTTAAATTAATTTAAACACATTTTGTTAATGTAACAAAAGACAAGTTCAAAAAAGCATGAAAATTTCAATTTTTTTTATCCAAAAAACATGGAACTGCGACACTAAACTACCAAACTGAACCATGTCTGTATTGTTGTGACCCTATAAAGTCCTAATCCGGATTTTTTTCTGTATGCTTCCTTCACCGCAACAAGTTTCAACACCCCGAATCTAATCCTGGAAATTTTATGATTTTTTTTTTTCTTCAAAGTCAGAGTGCATATGGTCCAAATTGGTCTCTACGAAAATTGGCAGACAGTGATTGTGCTTGGCTGCGATGATGTATTGATGCAGCGGGTAGACATCTTCATCCCGGAACAATATACACGACTCGTGGGACAGGAGGGCAAAAAAAAAAAAAAAAAAAAGCACCCCCTTTTACAAGATAAAATTACTTTTTCCTACAGGAAGTCAGAAAAATGATAGGAATAATACACCATTCATAGTGTCGGACAGCGGGGGAGGGAAGCAAGGTGGGCATGTTTTATACGCTTTCTCATATACCCCGCTGCTGACCAGTGCAGAAAACCCAGGTATCACAATGTTTAAAAAATAACACCATTATTGGTGCCTATTGAATCCGCTTGCAAGCAATGCAACTTGTAACAGATAAGAAACCTGATGGAATCTGTCTTTGCTCTATCTGAGCCAAAACGCTCTCTGTATGAGTCAAATGGAAGCGGCCGCATTGACAATTCAAATCGAACGGCGCTTTGCAGGCAATTCACCTTGTAATCTACATGCTTCCCTCACCAGCCGGGCTCTGGCTAGATTGCATTTTATATACAAAAGACAGCCCTTTTCCGACAAGTATTCACTGGCAATCTAATAAGGTGCAGAGATGTACATACAAGTGGACGGACAATCACGGTTGAAAACTCTCCTAAATAAAGTTATCTTGAGATTAATTTTAAAAGTAGCTTTTCCCATGCCGGGGGAAACTTTTTAATCCCTCGCAGAGAGATTTACAGCTCTGGCTTCATTTGAAAGTATCACTTATTAGCATGACCAATTACACTGCGAGCCATGTTTTTCCATGCAACATTAATAGATGGTTACTTTACACTGAATAGCTTTTTTTTTTAATGGAGCAGATAACAAATCCAATATCCCCACAGCCTGGCTGGCGTGTCAATATGCCCTCCGACAGTTATAAATCACTTACAGCTCCAGCATGCTACATTAAACATATACAATAAATGTACAAGCAATACACCCTTAATTTGTTTTTCTGGGATTGCCGTCGGGATAACGCCGACTTTCTGACCTCGCCGGCTTGAAGACGGTCCCTCAGTAGCTCCTCTTTCATGAATCTTTTAGGCCAGGAGAGGCTGTGGTTCAAAGTTTTGGTGAACTCTCGAAATAATAAGCTCTCTGATTAGTGTGGCTAAAAAAAATACCCCCGGCTGAAAAGGCTCCAGGTCAACTCTTGAACGTGTCTCGGACCATTTACATGCTGGGAGGCTGCCGACCAGCCCCCTTCTGTAGCCGGAGGCGGCCAACACATAATCTGCTCATGATGGATCGAGCAAGTAGAAAAAAAGAAAAAACATCCCTGCACCTCCGATCTCTCTTATTTAAGTCTTTATGTCTGATTTTAAAGAATACAGAAGATCTTGGGCTTCGATACCGGCTGACATTCACAATGCTTCCATTTTCAGATATTGCATGATCCAATTAAGATCTCGGAAGTTTGCTCCGTACCGCAGAGACGGAAGATGGAGCTGGGTAAAGATGGATGTCACGCGTGTCCATTCAATACAATGTTTAAGTTGCTTCCGCGTATATTTTGACAGCCTAAGTCTAAGTGTTTGTACTTCTCATGGTCGTCAAGACATACAACCAAATAACCACAGATAGATTAGAGAAGTGATTTTCAACCACACTAGTGTGCCTTGAGAAATTATCCAATATCACTTTTTATAATTAACATTCATTAATCATCATTTGCAAATATTATATCAATATCCACGTATACGTGGACCCAAATATTCCAATTGCATTTATTATTATTATTATTATTTGCTCAAACTGAAAGAATTTAACCT
Source organism: Doryrhamphus excisus (assembly GCF_030265055.1). Classification (NCBI taxonomy): domain Eukaryota; kingdom Metazoa; phylum Chordata; class Actinopteri; order Syngnathiformes; family Syngnathidae; genus Doryrhamphus; species Doryrhamphus excisus. The sequence continues at coordinate 19,666,851 of NC_080468.1, read as the reverse complement.
TTGTATACGCCTCATTCCGAAAGAATAGTGCCAATCCCAATGAATATATAATGGGATTAACAGGGATGGAATATTCCTTTCCCCAATCCGACTGAGGTATCTTGTAGCCGCTCAAACGGAAAGTCGTCAGGGTGCGTTTTTTTCTTCTTCTGTACTTTATTGGCGGTTGGCAAGCAGCTTTCGTGTGCATTAGCGCCATCTGTGGAACACAATCTAAACTTTTTGATTGGCGGGCCGCATTGATTTAACAAAATTGACGGGGGGCCAGACTCGATATTTTACACGTAACAGTCCAGCTGGAATTATTGTATCTGTAAAAGTGTCATATGGGCACTTTGAGATCATTTATTTGATGTAAAGTGCGTTATAAATGTATCATAATAAATGTATTATTATTTATATTATTATTATTATTTATTATTATTAATAAATAATAATAACCATGAAAATGTCGGCTTAAGCCATGATGCCAGCTTGTACGTTGACTTATAAGTAATACTTTGGAAAGAACGGGCGGGCCATATTCAAACACTTGGCGGGCCGGATGTGGCCCCCGGGCCGTAGTTTGCCCACCCCTGATCTAAACCCTTCTATACGCCATTCATAAGTCCATAAGTCAAAATAAAATATATAGCTATATAAAACATGTACCCAGTTGAATTATAAAATATTAGACAGCTTGAATTTGATCCTTTCCTGGTTAAATTTATCATATCGCATGCTCAGATATGACGTAACACGCAGCTCCAGACGTTCTTCACTTTTAAAAATGGAGGCCAGCAATCGGCACTGGACTGATACGGAAACTTTGTTATTGATCCAAACTAAATTTCAAGACTGGACAAACGAAAAACTGGCAATACGGAATTATTCCAACAAGTGAAAGAACAACTCGGGGGAAGTCGGTATCACGTGATATTGGTGTTTACGTTTTACTGGGCATGCCCCCATTGACTATTCCGGTTGATTATAGCGACACATGTAGACAAGAGATTGGAATATTCCTTTCCATGTATACCATTGTTTCCGGAAAAGTCATTCGGAAAGAGAAAAACTCCTCATGTAAACATGGCTACTGTGGAGTGTCCGTGGTGTAAAGACTGAAAGAAGAGCAATGTAATATTGGTCCGTGTGGCAACACCTAGCTCGTTCCTCCTATAGACTTAGTCATGTTTTCCAATGTAAAAAAAAAACGTGCCGTGGCTCAAAAAAGGTTGAAAAACACTGGATTAGAGTACACAATATCATATGAAGACCGGATAATGGAAATAGTCATTTCCATACCCTAGTCACCCCATTGCAATACTGTATATATTATATTATATATTGTCATACCCATACTGTTTATAATCTGTATAATCTACAATAGCCATATTATAGTCATTTATATCCCTGTACATATCCTCACTGTATTATAGTCATAGCCTGTATAGTTTTATTTACATAGATCTGTCCATACTAATGTACTTATAAAAATTGCACTTCTGGTTGGATGCTAACTGCATTTTGTTGCCCTGTACAAGTGACATGAGCAATAACAATAAAGTTGAATCTAATCTAATCTAATCTAAATAATCCCCCCAAAATATGCACCAATGGAGGAAAAGTCAACAAACCGACGCTTTTGCCAACATAAAAGGTGAGAACCAAATTTCTATTAAAAAAAACGTGTCATGTGTTGTAGAATTGTTCACGTCGTCATTATGGTTTGTGTGTTTTTGCAGATTTGATGTCAAAATTGTTAAAAACAAACGGCAACAGGAAAGGAACTATATGTCTTGGTCAAAATGCACCCACTTAAATTTTGCACAAATGGAAATGATAAAACAAACTGCCATGGGTTAAAAAAAAAAAATCTTTTATTTACGTCCGTTCTCCTGATGTCTCTGAGTGATTGCTGAACTCGCTTATATCGACGTGAGTCAGCCAATCCGAGGAAGGGAAGTCCACTTAAACCGTGGAATCAATTCATTATGAAGAAAATGATTCACCTCATTGTGTGATTTTCCAGTTCCCCAAAAACTGATTGGTGATTTTCCCTGAATGATATGGTACTAGTGATTTTTATTCCCTGAGTTTTTGTTTTAAAATTAATTAAAAAAAGACAAAAAAAAACTATTCTGGCATTTTACCCTCCATGACATTGTTCCAGTGTAGCCGTGAGCAGATGCTGCTGTAAATTTTTTATCAGCTCTGGACGCAGATGATATTCTGTCTCTGTTCCTATACATGATTATTTGATGCAGTATGAGGAGCCTTCTCAAAGAACAACTATTAATGACATCACATTGTGTTCTTCTTCTTCTTCTGGTTTGTAAGGATCCTATTCGTTGCATTATCACCTCTTACAAATTGCACAGCTCCATTTTTAACAAGAATACAATTGCTAATGCTATTGGTTTTACTAATGATATTCCGTTGTATAAATGCTAACATTACATACGTTCAAATACATCGGACGTTGACACTTGCAAAACTTCACTTGCCTGAAAAGGAGAAGGAAGAAGCAGAACCTATTTCATACTACTCCTTCGACATGTCTACCAAAGAAGAACAAAGATAAGGTAAAACAATCGAATAGGAGCTTTAACTAGGACTTTGCAGAGCAGAAAAAATGATCGACTGCTTAAAAACAGCCGTCATTACGAGGATCTTTAACTAGTTCCTTGTTTTTCCCGTAGAGTCCGAAAAACAGCAGGACTCGTCTTTCATGTAGGAAATCTTTAACAAGCACTTGACGGTCGGTCCACTCCTGTCATATATGGAGGATCTTGGACTAGCGCTTTTGTGGTCCTTAAAAATAGAACAGCACTCATTTTGTTTTTCGCAGCAGATCCTTAAAAAACCAAAGCACTGCTGTCAAATCTAGAATATTTTGGATTGTGTTTTTGCAGTACATCTTTAAAAATGGCAGTGTCATGCAGTACATAGGATCTTTAACTAGGTCTTTGCAGTAAGTCCTTCAAAATAGAAGAGCCATCCAGACACGTCTTTAACTGGTCTTGCAGTTGATTCTTGAAAACGGCAAAGCTCTCCTGTCATTACAAGGATCTTTAACAAACTCTTTGCATAGAGGATCTTTGACTTGCATTTTTTTTTTTGCAGAAAGTGGTACTTTCATACAGGGGGATCTTGGACTAGTGCTTTTGCAAATAGAGAATTTCTTATTTTTTTTCAAGTAGATCCTTAAAAATAGCATTGAGCCCCTGTCACATAGAGGATCTTTGACTTGCGTTTTTTTGCAGACAGTGCTACTTTCATACAGGGGGATCTTGGACTAGTGCTTTTGCTCTCCTTTCGCAAATAGAGAATCTCTTATTTTTTTTAAATTAGATCCTTAAAAATAGCATTGAGCCCCTGTCACATAGAGGATCTTTGACTTGCGTTTTTTTGCAGCTAGTGGTACTTTCATGCAGGGGGATCTTGGACTAGTGCTTTTGCTCTCCTTTCGCAAATAGAGAATCTCTTAGCTTTTGTTGCAGTAGATCCTTAAAAATAGCATTGAGCCCCTGTCACATAGAGGATCTTTGACTTGAGTTTTTTTTGCAGAAAGTGGTACTTTCATACAGGGGGATCTTGGACTAGTGCTTTTTCTCTCCTTTCGCAAATAGAGAATCTCTTAGTTATTGTTGCAGTCGATCCTTAAAAATAGCATTGAGCCCCTGTCACATAGAGGATCTTTGACTTGAGTTTTTTTTTGCAGAAAGTGGTACTTTCATACAGGGGGATCTTGGACTAGTGCTTTTGCTCTCCTTTTGCAAATAGAGAATCTCTTAGTTTTTTTGCAGTAGATACTTAAAAATAGCATTGAGCCCCTGTCACATAGAGGATCTTTGACTTGGGTTTTTTTTTGCAGAAAGTGGTACTTTCATACAGGGGGATCTTGGACTAGTGCTTTTGCTCTCCTTTCGCAAATAGAGAATCTCTTAGTTTTTTGCAGTAGATACTTAAAAATAGCATTGAGCCCCTGTCACATAGAGGATCTTCGACTTGCGTTTTTTTTTTTTGCAGAAAGTGGTACTTTCATACAGGGGGATCTTGGACTAGTGCTTTTGCTCTCCTTTCGCAAATAGAGAATCTCTTATTTTTTTAAATTAGATCCTTAAAAATAGCATTGAGCCCCTGTCACATAGAGGATCTTTGACTTGCGTTTTTTTTTTTTGCAGAAAGTGGTACTTTCATACAGGGGGGTCTTGGACTAGTGCTTTTGCTCTCCTTTCGCAAATAGAGAATCTCTTATTTTTTTTAAATTAGATCTTTAAAAATAGCATTGAGCCCCTGTCACATAGAGGATCTTTGACTTGTGTTTTTTTTTGCAGAAAGTGGTACTTTCATACAGGGGGATCTTGGACTAGTGCTTTTGCTCTCCTTTCGCAAATAGAGAATCTCTTAGTTTTTTTTTGCAGTAGATCCTTAAAAATAGCATTGAGCCCCTGTCACAGAGGATCTTTGACTTGCATTTTTTTGCAGCTAGTGGTACTTTCATGCAGGGGGATCTTGGACTAGTGCTTTTGCTCTCCTTTCACAAGTAGTGAATCGTTGAGTTTTGTTTTTGCAGTAGATCCTTAAAAACAGCATAGAACCCCTGTCACATAGAGGATCTTTGACTTGCGTTTTTTTCATGTGGTACTTTCATATAGGTCTTGGACTAGCTCTTTTGCTCTCCTTTCACAAATTGAGAATCTTGTGTGGGTTTTTTTTGCAGTACATCCTGTGAATCTACTGCATGTGAAGGTATGACAGAGGCTTGCTTTGGCTTGAAATACAAAATAATAATAATAATAATAATAAGTTCCATTTTCATGTAGGTCTTCCAGCAGCTTCCAACAAAGCGCTCTGGACATATCCGTCTGGACATCAATATATAAAGTCATATTTGTTGACGGAGCTCCACTAATGGATCGAAACATTCCAGACATCCAGCCAATATTTTGTCCTTTCACGGTATTTGGCAGCAATCATTAAAAATAGCAAATATCACCTCACGCCTGCGACGTCTGCAGTAAATCTGCATCTTTTATGTGTCATTTGAAAGTGGCATGAAAGCTGGAAACTTGCCTGCTGTTTGCTTTGACCTCTCATTTTTCAACCCCCTTTTAACCCCACCCGGTGCATCTTCACACGGGAACAGATTCATGGGAGGAGAATTTGGACCGGCTCACCAAAAGGGAGCGACAGTCATCTATTTGGGCTCCGCCACAGGAGGAGATATTCAGCAGGAGCTGTTTATTCCGACACATTCTGCTCCCTTTTCTCTCGTTTTATATTTAACTTCAACCTGTCAATTAAAGAGTGAGAGGCCAACTAAGAAAAAAAGAAGAGGCACAGAACTAATTAGGCAACTGTGTAATTTTAATTAGCTGTTTTGATAATTAAACTAATTAGTTCCCCTGTGTTTCGACAACGTGCAGCCGACTGCAGATTTTTTTTTTTTTTTATATCAAGGCTTCAGAGGCTCCACTCTGTTGGTTAATTAGTCACTTTTGCATCAGAACGCTTTATTGATAGCCTTAATTTGCAGTTGAAATGAGAAATCTGCTGTCAATAATTCGGATAATTGCTTGCCGTTTGATTGCAGAGAACAAAAAGTGAGCCCCCCCTCGTACCCCCCCACCCCCCACCCAGCACGACTCATCCCCAAATCCCGGGAGTCGTTCCCCTTAAAGCTTAGTCTCGGTGATCTACATATCGGCAAATAACCCCCCTCCTGCTGGCTTCTCCTCCTTGACCTCGCTAACTCGAGGAGAATCCCGCTAAATAAGGCCGACATTGACCCGCCACGCCCCCCCTTCCCATCCCTAGTCACAGCCTTACCCACCCACAGCATGCCGTTCTTCCTACCGTGCTTTAAATGTCCTTCCTGCGTGGTAATTGGAAAAAAAAAAAAAGAAAGGGGAAGGAAAATAGAGGGAAAGTTACTGCTTGCTTTGTAGCTAATTAGTGTCCTTGGAATTAAACGAGTAGCTCGTTGTGCACCTCCAGCTCCTGTTTGTGAATTGAATAATTGATTCTCCTCCACTAATCAGAGAGAAACATAATGAGCCAGTTTAATTAAATGGGGATCTAACCTGGCCAACACTGGGAAAATATTTGCTCGTTTACGGTTAATCAAGAATAACAGAGTGTTTGGGGGAAGGAGGGTGCGGTCGTTAAAAGACGGATACTGCTTTGTGTGGATGTTTGGGGTTCCCGGATAGGACCTAGTGGTATCGATACCTGTATCGTATCGATACCATATGATAAGATCCATCATTTTCAGGTTTCTTCTATGTTTACCTTCACAAATATCTATGTGTTTTGTTGTTTGTTTATATTGTTTTGTATTGTTACACAGCAGGTACTCGGGTACATTCATCCAAGGGACAGAATTTTTTGGGGGGGCAGACGCTGTGAGGTCCAGATGGTATTGTTAAAAAAGAATAATAAAAATGACAAAATGATTTCTGATTCTGTGTTTTATACAGTCTATGTGTGTTTTTGTTGTTGTGTTGTTCATTCTGTTACATTGTTGATACAGAATCAGTATTCCATTAATATTAGTGTTAAAAAAGGTATTAAAATGCAATGTTTTTACGATTTTTTTCTATGTTTATACAAAGTAAAAAGTAACTATATAGGGATAATAAAAAATGGGCCACACCCAGGTCCACAAAATTGAAGCCAGGTTAAAGGTCATTCAGTTGCTTTGACAAGGTAAACAAAACAAAAAAATGCATTAAAATGGAACAAGGTAATTCTGAAAAATGTGAACCCCCTAACGCCCCTGCATGAACTACAAGAACTAACCATTCCGACATACATTGTTACTTGGGATGTCTTTGTTTTTGTTGCAACTACCCTATTTTGCTCCTAAAAAAAGCCTAATTTGTGCTAATAAAGAATTGAAAATGTTGTCTTTAACAGAAGACCTATGTTTACCACGCATTAATAAAATCAACCGCTTCACTTTGTTTTACTTTGTTTTTTACATTCAGTATAGTTACTCCAGACTCCATTCACTGTGCAATATCTGATCAACCTCCATGTGCAATATTAAGGGCTCTGAATGCAATATACTAAGTTCTTTTTTTTTTTTCTTCGCTCGTTTGTGTTGATGGGCTGACCTTGCTCATTATTTTTTAATTTTTTAAATATTTTTTTAATTTAATTTAATTTAATTTAATTTAATTTAATTTAATTTAATTTAATTTAATTTAATTTAATTTAATTTAATTTAATTTAATTTAATTTAATTTAATTTCATTTAATTTCATTTTTTTTTGAAGTATATAAATATATTAAGTTCTATGTGAAGTATTTCCATAATGCCTCATATTAACTCACTTTAAACTCACTTTAACTCAAGATCTCAGTGTATAGATATCTCATCTGGTTTCATATTATCTGCATACTGTCTATAAACCTCCATATTCAATATTAAGGGCTCTAAATGCAATATACTAAGTTCTTTTTTTATTCGCTCGTTTGTGTTGATGGGCTGACCTTGCTCATTATTTTTTTTTAAATATTTAATTTAATTTAATTTAATTTAATTTAATTTAATTTAATTTAATTTAATTTAATTTAATTTAATTTAATTTAATTTAATTTAATTTAATTTAATTTAATGTAGTTTAATTTATTTATTTTTTTGAAGTATATAAATATACTAAGTTCTATGTGAAGTATTTCTATAATGCCTCATATTAACTCACTTTAAACTCACTTTAACTCAAGATCTCAGTGTATAGATATCTCATCTGGTTTCATATTATCTGCATACTGTATTTGTATATAACTCTGGGAAAAACTGTTGATTTTGTTAATACTTGGGCTGTTTATATTGTTTATTTTTCTATATTGTGTATTTTGTACTGCTGAACTGATTCTGTACTCTTGCCGCAGTGCAATGCAAATTTCCCCACTGAGGGACGAATAAAGGCATATCTTATCTCATCTTATCTTATCTTATCAGTCAACATGTACAGACGTAATGGCTCATAATTACTGCGGAAGTATGTAGAAAAAATGTGAAATGACTCCTGAAAGTGAAGTGCAACTCGTGTCGGCAGCTTCTTACATAACACGCGACAACAAGCAACATCGAAAACAGCTAAGGCGATCACGCCGACAGTGAATTTTAAGGCAATTAGGCCGCTGACTGACAATTATAGCGAGGTATTGTTTTTCAAGTCATGTTCCCATTCCATGCGCACCTTTCTGATGTCTCCCGACAGCGACCATATTCCGCTTTTATTTGTCTTGCTTTCTGTGTCACTAAATAAATAAAGGTACTGTTGTTGCACACCTAGCGTGTTGATTTATTCATCCCAGTCTTTTAACCTGTTCTTTCAGGTGGAAAAAGTCATGAAATGTGATCTGTTTATTTGTCAGCATCAACGTTAGCTTTGCTCTTGAAAAAAGTGCGACTCGACGAATCAGATCGGATTATGAAAATTCTTATTCGAAGACACCCCCCTAAAGGCAACACCGTTTTTGCTCCCATCTTTCATGAACTGAACCCAGGACCTCCACATTCAGCATCTTCACGTCCAAGATAATCAGAGACCACCCAACAATGGGGTTGCCGGTCTGTAAGAAAGCACCTCAGGGACGCTCATATGCATATTCGTCATCTTCATCCAAATCTCCACCTGACTTGAGTGGGTAAATGCTCAGCTTGGAGTGGAGTTCTCTTCACGGATGAATCATGGATTTCCATGTACACGACAGACGGCAGAGTGGGTGAGTGGTTTACCGATGTCAACGTTGGCCCGTGGTGATGGCGGGGTTATGGCGTGGGAAGGCGTATATTATGAATAAGGAGCTCAGGTGTATTTTATTGATGGTATTTTTTCCCATGTAGAAAACCACATGGACGCTGGAAACATCCAAGTTCTTGTATGGTATCCCAAATGTGGGATGCTCTGGATTGGCGTACACCAGGGGTGCTCATTAAGTCGATCGCGATCTACCGGTCGATCGCGGAGGTGGTACTGGTCGATCGCGGCGTGACATTAAAAAAATATCATCCCAGCATCAATGCCGTCACTTGATTGATATACAGGGCAGCCATTCAGATGACAACTGAATGTTGCCCTTCGGGCGACCAATCAAATCAAACAACGTCTCTAAGTGCAGCAGAACTTACGATGTCAGCCTATCATCCATCCCCGTTACTTGATTGACATACAGGACAACCAGTCAGATGACAACTGAATTTTGACCTTTAGGTCACCGCTCATGCGTAAACAACGATGCAAAGTGCTAAGCTAGTTGGCGAATTGCGTCAGATTTTAAGCCCTCGCTAAAGTTTATGGTCACTAAAATGAGTGAAGGAGCTGGACCAAGTAAAAAGGCAAAAACTGGACCAAGTAAAAAGGCAAAAACATATCACTTCCATACGGATATGGAATATTATACGGATATTATGATACGGATATTATCCATGACTGATAAACATTTGGAAGTGTGCTTGAGGCTGGCTATCAGCAGCTACTGTCCGGACTATGCATCCCTGGCTGGTTCAATTCAGTGCAAGTCATCAAAGTAAACTCAGGTAATTACAAAAAAAATTTAATAGTTAATTATGTGTGTTTTGCAATATTGGCTCATTTGGTTATGTAAGGTACATCAACATACATTGTACGTACAAATAATCCTCAATACATTTGAAAATAAATAGATGTTTTGCATTTTTGTAGTGGGTAGATCATTTTGACTCGGTCATTTTAAAAGTAGCTCGCATGCTGAAAAAGTGTGAGCACCCCTGGCGTACACTGTATTTGAATAAAATAGTGTCACGCCCAAGGCACAGGCCTTTTATTGTGGCCAGCCTAAGGCACACCTGTGCGATAATTATAATAATAATAATAATGCTGTCTAACCAGCATCTTGGTGGTTGCATTATCTCTGCAAATGAGATGTTCTCACCAACACTCAAGTTGTTCACAAAGTTTGGCAAAAATAGGCCTTTTGTGAACATAGAAAAAGTTTTCGAGGTCGTCTCATGGAAAATGTGAGCAAAAACAGCGGTTATAAGTTTTGTGGAGCGTGTGATAACTTCTCCGCATTCAGCCTTTATTTTATATATTCCTGATATAACGAGGTAATGTAATGATTCGTATGAAATTGATTCAAAGTACATTTCACCTAAAACAGGAACTCCTGTCTTCATTGACGTTCCTATTGGGATCTTTTGTCCATTTTAATGAGAGTAACTGCTTACGTAGCTTAAGATTTGAGGCTTCTCGGCCAAATCACTGAAATCCATTGCATGACCTTTAAAACGCCCTTGACATTCAAAACATGTTGCTATCTTAAGTCCGAATTATGTATATACTAATTGCTCTACATGGTAAATTAATGTTAATATTGTAGCGCCTGATTGACATGTTGACCGAGCCTCTGGCATCAAAACGGTTGGAGCAGACTAACCTTTCCTTATCACAGTGGACCTCCATCCCGGGCTCCTGCGGGTGCAGCCCGTGGGTATTCAGCAGCTGATAACAAAGATGGCCCCCACAGCTTTGACCCCGAAGTCAAACACAGCTCTGGGTGGATTGAACCTGAGGTGAGGATATCCGCGTTGGCACCGCAAAAGTGTATTTGCTGAGCGCAGCCGCGGTTTCAAAGGATACGTAAACACCCTCGTATACGTACATGGGTGTGTAGTGGGGGGCGTCATCCGGTACACGCCCTTGGTATATTGCCGTGACAACCACTGGCCCCATTGACACTATATATTTAACCCGTACTATTTCATGATGAAGCCGCCTGTAATAACTCATGATATAAAGATAGAACAGGAAGTTCATGTCCCCCTTTTTCCATCCATCCATTTTCTGTACCGCTTATCCTCACGAGGGTAACAGACATGCTGGAGCCTATCCCAGCTGGGGTACACCCTGGACTGGTCCCCAGCCAATCACAGGGCACATATAGTCAAACAACCATTCACACTCACATTCATACCTATGGACAATTTGGAGTCGCTAATTAACCTAGCATGTTTTTGATGACTTACTAATCCCTTTTGGCCACCATTTGAAAATTAACAGAATTTTGACCATTTCTATTTGAATCACGTACTAACAGTGATACCTTACGAGAAAAATCGATCATCTCCCATGAGGAAGGAGGCGCACAATTCATACCACAAGCATACACGAAAAGAAAAAAAAAACACCAAAAGGCTTCACTACACATTGTAAAATATGGTAATGGTAATGGTTCCACATGTCCAAAAGGAGTAGGAAGAAGCAAAGCTTATTAAATCCTACCCCTCCATCTGGTACTTTTACAATCAGTAACTGTTACATTTGTTCACTTCCTGCTTTCATAATATAATTTAATGTTTTTTTTTTAGTTTTTTTTTTTCTAGTTTTTGTCCCGTACCGAAGTACTCGGTGATATGAGCATCCAATGCCATAATGTGTACCATAGTGCGTGTCAATATAGTGATATATATAGCACATCATGACTGGTTCAAGACTCTTCATCCTTGGATTTAGCAAACATCAACTGCTTGTATTGTTTCTTGAATTGGCTCATCGTTGTGCATTGTTTGATTCCCTTACTCAATCCATTCCATAGTTTGATTCCACATACTGAAATGCTATGCTAACGCTAACGTAGTCCTAGCATAGACGTGTTTCAAATGTACTTCTTCCCTGAGATCATATTTCTCCTCTCTTGTAGAGAAGTATTGGATGACATTTTTAGTTAATTGGTTGTTTTTAGCCTTATGCATTATTTTTTTTAAATTATTATTATTTTTAAATAAAGACATGAGCCAACTATCCATGTAGGAAGCTGGAAGCTGTACATACATGATGGATTTTTTTGTTAGGCAATGAATATTGTTATCTCCCCTATTGTCAACACCTTGAAAAACTCTGTAATACACTACGCTACATGGTACAGTATATACCTGGGTACACATATGAAAAATGTGTAATTCCCTGTAATTCTCTTGTGTGTATACCCAACAAGTATTTTGAACGCGTGTTTTCCAAAGACGGTACAAGAAAATGCTTCTACTGTAAAATTCCTGGCTCAGGTTGTTGCTATTACGACTTTTCATGTTCATCTCAATTCACCAATGGTCAGCTGCATCTTTTGAGGGGCTTACAATCATACGCAAAAAAAAAAAAAACAGCCTGTGTCAGAGAGGTGGAAAAATAAAACTGAAGCATTGAAATTCTACTCTAGAGGAAAGCTGAAGAAAGCTTTGAACTAGTTACCTGTCAGTCTTTTTTTCCGTGCGAGAGATGAGTGAGCGTTCCCCCACCGACTCCATGTTGTCTTTCCCCTGAGTCTGGGCAAACCCGCTACACGGGTTGGGGAAAGTTTGTGTCTCTAGACTTTGAAAAGGGGATAGAAGGAAAAATAACATCCTTTATCAGCTTGCACAGGAGCTACATAAACAACTCTTGTAATTTAGTGTGTACTGGACAAAAAAACAAAAAATCTTTGAACGACTCCAAAGAACTTAGACCCAAGGGTAACACATAGAAAACACGTTTTTTTCTAATAATGACTCAAAAATTTGTGATGTTACTAACATATATGTTGCATTGTTTATGGTACAAGTATTTCTTCTTAAAAAAACAAAAACCCTAAAAACTAAAAATATACTTATACTCATACCACAGCATCGTAATAGGATTCGGGTCAGGGTTTTCACTCGGCCACGCGGTGTGTTTTGGATCATAGTCCTGCTGTAGAACTCAAGTTGGTTTAAGCTTGAGGTCAGGAGCAGATAGCCCAACATACTCCTTCAGGATATTTTGATAGACAGCAGAATACATGGTTCCATTAATCACAGCAGAAAAAAACACCCAGATCATCACACTACCACCACCATATTTTACCTTATCTGAAAAGTGGCGTTACTTTTACACCGGGACACACATTATGTGAGTATTTTTATTCTGAGTATTTCCCCAAAGGTCTTGGCAATCATCAAGGTGTTTTTCTGGCAAAATTAATGAGTCTTTTGTTCAGCGGGGGTTTTTGTCTTGGGAGTCGCCCATACGGAGGGACCCAACCAGTTATTAGTTATTCACTGTTTCACACAGGGCCCCCCAAACAACCCACAAAATCTCACATTTTATGACCATCTAAGTTTACGTCGACTTAAGTCAGGGGTCTCAAACACGCGGCCCGCGGGCCAAATGTGGCCCGCAGGACACTAGTTTGAGGCCCCCGCCTTGATATGAAAGTTTAATGTTAGTGCGGGCCCGCGCAAGTTTGATATGGATGCTGTATGTTATCATGTACCCAGAAAAAATTATTACGTTTGATTCATGTTCATGTTAAAGGTTAAATAACTGTTAATAGTTATCCTCCCTATCCGTGTGGAAGTGGTAAATTTTTGGCTATTTAAGTTGAAAGGAAATAACTTGAAGGCTACCGTTTAGGTGGCTAGCTCTCTAGTTTGCGAGTTAGCATGTGTCTCAAGACCCTGCAGTTGCGCAATATGTTGTAAATAAAAAGAGTATAAATGTGACTATAGTCGTGTTTTGTCATGTCTACAGGGCTCTAATAATGCTTTGTTCATTTTAATATGAAAAAAATAATTTGTCTACCCACCAACTATATGTGGTTTCTTAAGTTTGTATTATTTGCCGTTTTATTATTATTATTATATTTATTTATTTATTACTGATTGATTGATTTTCTTTATTCTTGATTTGTTTATTTATTTTTCATCTTATTTTGTGCAGAAAAATAAAAATGAAGATATTTGATAACAGTGGAATGTTTTATCAGAGCTTTTATTGTAGAAAATCGGAACCAAAGCACTGAAAAAGTTTGTATATTTTTCTGTTTTTAATAAATGCGTTTTTTTTTTGTTTTTTTTTGCAAAACCTGATGCGGCCCAGCTTTGCCCAGACCCTAGCTCCAGTGGCCCCTAGGTAAATTGAGTTTGAGACCTTTGACTTAAGCAGTGCATTGAGCAAGCCATGGCCAACAAAAGGCCTCCTCCCTTTCCATGTGGAAGTGGTGCAATTTTGGCTTCTTACTTTGTCCTTCTTCCCCACTCAGTTTATTAAGTTCATAGAAATGACCCCTTTGGGACTCAAATTTGATATTGACAAAAGTGGTTGACCGTATTTGTTGACAATGACTTAAGAACACGAATGATCGGGACCTGAAGAGTCGGTTGACATAAATTTCACTGTAATTAAATTCTTTCTTGCTTCTTCTACAGAGAAGAGAAAATACATCTGAATGGACCATGCACTGATTTCCCATGGTCCGCTCTTTCAAAATATCCTCCAACAGGTCCAGTGTGAGAGTGATGGTTAGCGTTAGAGCTCTAATGACCCACTAGACTAGTCTTATTGTTATCACGGCTATCTAACATTGCAGCTGTCCAAACAGTGGATGTTCACCAGCGGCCCCTCCATTTGTCTCAACTCCTAAATCACTCCCCTCTGCAATATCTAGAACAATTTGAAGCACAAGAGAAAAGCTCAGAACGGCGGCTTGATTGTTGCCTCACAACTGCTGGTAAGGCGGGAGTGAGAAAGTGGCCGCCGAGCCGACAGAATACCAGGCAACAGCACATAACGAGCCTCATCCTGCCCCTTCATTAGAGAGGAGGAGTCCCTAACCCCGAGGGGAGTGGGGTTATTCCCATGCGCCCGTTGCACTTTTTAACAAGCCCCTGCTCCAGACACGGCCCACCAGAGATTAGTCCGGTGCACCTGATTTGTCGAGTCCAGCCTCCCGGCACATTTTAGTTTAAAGAGGAAACCCGCCCTAGATTATGGTGGCCCTGTGGGAGCCGGCGGAGCCTCCTCTGACACTGCCTACTTGTGTTTGCAAACAAGGCCAGAGTCTCTGCAGTAAACAAGGTATTGGGATCTAAAAGAGCGGCAGTCCTCCAACAAGCAAGGTCTTATTTGGCAACGTGCATACGACCTAATGTTGTGGCCTGTCAATGCGGCGTTCAGTCGGTTACGGTTACCACTGTCTGTGTACTGCCCACTGAAAATGAACAAAATTAGTCGTATGCCTGTTTTATGATGACGTCATGGAATAATACGGGACAACCTTACCAAGTAACTATAAACAAAGCGCAAAAAATGCGAGCTGATCATGTGGAGGCGGTGACACCAACGCAACACTCGCCGTTTTTGCAGAGTCCGTCTAAGGAGAGGCGGTTGTTGTGTATGACCGGCCAATCACAGAGCGTCAAGAGTGAATACAAAATATTTAATCATCAATACAGATAACGACGAAATGTACTCGTTTCGTACTCGTATTCAGCAAAAATTAATTATCTGTAATGGATACTCGCTATACTCGATACACGAGTATCCGGCTCATCCCTAATTAATATCGTCCGATCCCCTCTGACCCAGGCTGCAGCATTCAGAACAGCCATGTCGGCACTGTGTGGGACTTCCTGTCTTTGTGAGATTGGTATACGTTTTGCACCCTGCAGACCCGATGTCAACCCACCGGATTTGCAAGTGTGGGGAAATATTTCGGGATGAGTACCTCCCCAGCACGGATTTCAGCAGCTGATGGGCTGACCTTGCTCATTATTTTTTAATTTTTTAAATATTTTTAAAAATATTTATTAAATATTTTTTTAAATATTTTTTAAACTTAAATTAAATTAAATTAAATTAAATTAAATTAAATTAAATTAAATTAAATTAAATTAAATTAAATTAAATTAAATTAAATTAAATTAAATTAAATTAAGCTTCAGCTCCCTTTCCGTGGAGCTGAAGCTGGAGGGACCCAGCAAAGGTGGGCAAACCCGTATCGGTATTGGTATCGATGTTGACCAATTTTACTCATGGATTATGAGGATCAGTATAAAACCTTGATTGGAACATCCTTAATAAATACGTATTTTGAATGCTAATGATTGCCAGGGGGTCATGGATTCTGTGCACTGTTACGAGGATATCTGGTGGGAGAAAATGTAATCTTTGTTTTCAACTGAAAATTCAACTTACATCACAGTCTCGTCATGGAAACGGTCGGTAACCCAAGCACCAACGGTATTTGGGGAAATAAACTATTCCCACTATTCCCAATATCACTATTCTCTCTGTCATTTTTATTCCAAAATGCAATGAGTTGAAGCTGTGCCCATGCGCCGCCCATGCACAAACTTTCATGGAAATCAGCGGTAGGGTTTTTGTACGCCACACGTACCGAGCCACCGACAAAAGCGCCTTATTACCTGGAGGTAATAACTGCTTCTACAGATAACAAATCATCTTTATTGCCGTACGCTACTGCATCACTTCATTAAGATGTTTAGACGCCCATTAATGTCACTTTATTTATTTCATCCCGGTGCTTACGCCAGCCGTGGGCTTGGTAGCCGAAACAACATTATCATCATGACAGTGTGCCGCAATCCATTTACCGGAGGGCTCCCTGTAATAGCTCTCCAGGTATTCGCAACAACTGCTTCCCCTAACAGAAGGAGGAGACGAGCGCAGTAATCACTCTGTTTTCACAGAGAAAACGCTGTTATTATTCAAACTTCACTGTGAATAATTGAGCAAGTGAATGTGCCGGGAAAGGCCCGGAATGAGACAGTAATTCTGTGAATGTGTGTGTGTGTGTGTGTGTGTGTGCACCTTTTTAGCATTCGCCTGCTGCCTCCCCTTTGAGGAGCAGCCATTACTAATCGCTAAGAAATTTCCTCCCTTTCCTACCTGCGGGGCCTGTCAGGTCATAAATGAAAAGGAATTAAGTAGAAATCCATATGTTTCCGAGACTACCTCCATCCCCCCCACTCCCGACCCAGCTCCAACCCGACGCCGTATATCATTAGAGGAGCAAATTAAACATTAGCGCTTCGGCTGCCGCTAGTTTGGGCTAATTGCTAATCAGCAGTAAAAGTTGCCTGGCACGGAATATTGCTTACCATAAGCTAAAGGTAATTTGCTTCTCAAGGAGAGCTAGACCCCGTCTGTTGTTGTCCAGAGTCCAGACCTAATTACTGCTGGGGGGTGATGACAGTCACTCAGTGAAGATTAAGACACAGGCGGAAAAAAAATCACCTCGGAATCAAGTGCTTCTGTTCTTTCATTCCTTCATTGTTTGCCGCATGAAGAGATTTGGGTCCGAGATATCCGAGTTTGACCTTGGATTTTTTACCATGATTCAGCAACTAGTGGCTACGTCAAGGGTCAACTGTTTACAATTTAGTTATCCTCACCTCAATTAGTTATCACGTTTAAGTTTAGTTATCCTTGCCCCAATTAGTTATCCTGTTTAAGTTTAGTTATCCTGTTTAAGTTTAGTTATCCTCGCCTCAATTAGTTATCCTGTTTAAGTTTAGTTATCCTGTTTAAGTTTAGTTATCCTTGCCCCAATTAGTTATCCTGTTTAAGTTTAGTTATCCTGGCCTCAATTAGTTATCCTGTTTAAGTTTAGTTATCCTGGCCTCAATTAGTTATCCTGTTTAAGTTTAGTTATCCTGTTTAAGTTTAGTTATCCTTGCCTCAATTAATTATCCTGTTTAAGTTTAGTTATCCTGGCCTCAATTAGTTATCCTGTTTAAGTTTAGTTATCCTGTTTAAGTTTAGTTATCCTTGCCTCAATTAATTATCCTGTTTAAGTTTAGTTATCCTGGCCTCAATTAGTTATCCTGTTTAAGTTTAGTTATCCTGTTTACGTTTAGTTATCCTGTTTACGTTTAGTTATCCTGGCCTCAATTAGTTATCCTGTTTAAGTTTAGTTATCCTTGCCCCAATTAGTTATCCTGTTTAAGTTTAGTTATCCTGTTTAAGTTTAGTTATCCTCGCCTCAATTAGTTATCCTGTTTAAGTTTAGTTATCCTGTTTAAGTTTAGTTATCCTCGCCTCAATTAGTTATCCTGTTTAAGTTTAGTTATCTTGTTTAAGTTTAGTTATCCTGTTTAAGTTTAGTTATCCTCGCCTCAATTAGTTATCCTGTTTAAGTTTAGTTATCCTGTTTAAGTTTAGTTATCCTTGCCTCAATTAGTTATCCTGTTTAAGTTTAGTTATCCTGTTTAAGTTTAGTTATCCTTGCCCCAATTAGTTATCCTGTTTAAGTTTAGTTATCCTTGCCTCAATTAGTTATCCTGTTTAAGTTTAGTTATCGTGTTTAAGTTTAGTTATCCTTGCCTCAATTAGTTATCCCGTTTAAGTTTAGTTATCGTGTTTAAATTTAGTTATCCTTGCCTCAATTAATTATCCTGTTTAAGTTTAGTTAACCTTGCCTCAATTAGTTATCCCGTTTAAGTTTAGTTATCGTGTTTAAATTTAGTTATCCTTGCCTCAATTAGTTATCCCGTTTAAGTTTAGTTATCGTGTTTAAATTTAGTTATCCTTGCCTCAATTAATTATCCTGTTTAAGTTTAGTTAACCTTGCCTCAATTAGTTATCCCGTTTAAGTTTAGTTATCGTGTTTAAATTTAGTTATCCTTGCCTCAATTAATTATCCTGTTTAAGTTTAGTTAACCTTGCTTCAATTAGTTATCCTGTTTAAGTTTAGTTATCGTGTTTAAGTTTAGTTATCCTCGCCTCAATTAGTTATCCTGTTTAAGTTTAGTTATCCTTGCCCCAATTAGTTATCCTGTTTAAGTTTAGTTATCCTTGCCTCAATTAGTTATCCTGTTTAAGTTTAGTTATCCTCACCCCAATTAGTTATCCTGTTCAAGTTTAGTTATCCTTGCCTTAATTAGTTATCCTATTTAAGTTTAGTTATCCTGGCCTCAATTAGTTATCCTGTTTAAGTTTAGTTATCCTGTTTAAGTTTAGTTATCCTGTTTAAGTTCAGTTATCCTGGCCTCAATTAGTTTCCCTGTTTAAGTTTAGTTATCCTTGCCCCAATTAGTTATCCTGTTTAAGTTTAGTTATCCTGTTTAAGTTTAGTTATCCTTGCCTCAATTAGTTATCCTGTTTAAGTTTAGTTATCCTGTTTAAGTTTAGTTATCCTTGCCTCAATTAGTTATCCTGTTTAAGTTTAGTTATCCTGTTTAAGTTTAGTTATCCTGTATAAGTTTAGTTATCCTCGCCCCAATTAGTTATCCTGTTTAAGTTTAGTTATCCTCGCCCCAATTAGTTATTCTGTTTAAGTTTAGTTATCTTTGCCCCAATTAGTTATCCTGTTTAAGTTTAGTTATCCTTGCCTCAATGAGTTATCCTGTTTAAGTTTAGTTATCCTGTTTAAGTTTAGTTATCCTTGCCTCAATTAGTTATCCTGTTTAAGTTTAGTTATCCTGTTTAAGTTTAGTTATCCTTGCCCCAATTAGTTATCCTGTTTAAGTTTAGTTATCCTTGCCTCAATTAGTTATCCTGTTTAAGTTTAGTTATCGTGTTTAAGTTTAGTTATCCTTGCCTCAATTAGTTATCCCGTTTAAGTTTAGTTATCGTGTTTAAATTTAGTTATCCTTGCCTCAATTAATTATCCTGTTTAAGTTTAGTTAACCTTGCCTCAATTAGTTATCCCGTTTAAGTTTAGTTATCGTGTTTAAATTTAGTTATCCTTGCCTCAATTAATTATCCTGTTTAAGTTTAGTTAACCTTGCTTCAATTAGTTATCCTGTTTAAGTTTAGTTATCGTGTTTAAGTTTAGTTATCCTCGCCTCAATTAGTTATCCTGTTTAAGTTTAGTTATCCTTGCCTCAATTAGTTATCCTGTTTAAGTTTAGTTATCCTCACCCCAATTAGTTATCCTGTTCAAGTTTAGTTATCCTTGCCTTAATTAGTTATCCTATTTAAGTTTAGTTATCCTGGCCTCAATTAGTTATCCTGTTTAAGTTTAGTTATCCTGGCCTCAATTAGTTATCCTGTTTAAGTTTAGTTATCCTGGCCTCAATTAGTTATCCTGTTTAAGTTTAGTTATCCTGTTTAAGTTTAGTTATCCTTGCCCCAATTAGTTATCCTGTTTAAGTTTAGTTATCCTGTTTAAGTTTAGTTATCCTTGCCCCAATTAGTTATCCTGTTTAAGTTTAGTTATCCTGTTTAAGTTTAGTTATCCTTGTCCCAATTAGTTATCCTGTTTAAGTTTAGTTATCCTCGCCTCAATTAGTTATCCTGTTTAAGTTTAGTTATCCTGGCCTCAATTAGTTATCCTGTTTAAGTTTAGTTATCCTCGCCTCAATTAGTTATCCTGTTTAAGTTTAGTTATCCTTGCCCCAATAAGTTATCCTGTTTAAGTTTAGTTATCCTCGCCTCAATTAGTTATCCTGTTTAAGTTTAGTTATCCTCGCCCCAATTAGTCTGAGTTTAGTTTAAGGAGCAGAATGAAGACCGATGGGCGTGGTCAACATGGTTATGGGCCATTTAGAAAACAGACTTATTTGAATGTATGACTCAATTAGCCCGACACAGAACTAGATCCATAACAAGAGCAAAAACTGCAATTCCTGAACTGGCCGTTTTATGTACACCAGCATTTTAAGACCCTCCCAAGTCTAAACCTGATCCATCTTGATTTGCCGTTGTTGTTCCCGTTTTGGATTGGATCTACGCTCAGAGACCCGCAAGTACCGCTGTCCTTGTTTCCCTGAGCAGATGCACTGGGACACGTTTAGATTGGACGTTGGGAAAAACTCGTAGCCACTGAAGTCCAAGTTATGATGGATAGGGCCATTAAAGTCGGGGGCATTGTTGGGGGAGATAAGGAGTAACCGTGTTGGCAGATGAAGAACAAGTGACAAGGTGAAGCGGTTAAAAATATGTGTTGGATAGGCTAGGAACTTTGTTGTCTTAATAAAGTGGGGACGCAAGTAAGGACTACGGTAAATGGGATAAAGTGAGCCAACTTTAAGAGATAAAGACTTTTAGCGGCATATATGATAGGAAAATGTTTATTTAATACACGTTGCCTTGAAAATGTTGACTTTTCACTGCTTCCAAATAGAAATCAACACTTTCTTTCATCATTACACTTTTAATGACTGAGTGTACTGTGACCTTGACTGAATATATAACATAAATGTTATTTTACCTGCAAATCATAACAGCGCTCGTTGGCAAATGTCATGTCTGCTTTTCTAAGGCTTTTCAGTAAGGAACTCCCATTACTTGGAGCCTTAATGATAACACCCACCCAAATACCAGGGAAAATACCAGGAAGGCCAATACCAGGAAGGCCAAAAACAGGAAGGCCAAAAACAGGAAGGCCAAAAACAGGAAAGCCAATACCAGGAAGGCCAATACCAGGAAGGCCAATAACAGGAAGGCCAATACAAGGAAGGTCAATACCAGGAAGGCCATTACCAGGAAGGCCAATACCAGGAAGGCCATTACCAGGAAGGCCAATACCAGGAACGCCAATACCAGGAACGCCAATACCAGGAACGCCAATACCAGGAAGGCCAAAAATAGGAAGGCCAATACCAGGAAGGCCAATACCAGGAAGGCCAATACCAGGAAGGCCAATACCAGGAAGGCCAATACCAGAAAGGCTAAAAACAGGAAGGCCAATACCAGGAAGGCCAAAAACAGGAAGGCCAATACCAGGAAAGCCAATACCAGGAAAGCCAATAACAGGAACGCCAATACCAGGTAGGCCAATACAAGGAAGGCCAATACCAGGAAGGCCAATAACAGGAAGGCCATTACCAGGAAGACCAATACCAGGAAGGCCAATACCTGGAAGGCCAATACCAGGAAGGCCAATAACAGGAAGGCCAATACCAGGAAGGCCAATACCAGGAAGGCCAATACCAGAAAGGCCAATACCAGGAAGGCCAATACCAGGAAGGCCAATAACAGGAAGGCCATTACCAGGAAGGCCAATACCAGGAACGCCAATACCAGGAAGGCCAATACCAGGAAGGCCAATACCAGGAAGGCCAATACCAGGAAGCCCAATACCAGGAAGGCCAATACCAGGAAGGCCAATAACAGGAAGGCCAATACCATGAAGGCCAATAACAGGAAGGCCAATACCAGGAAGGCCAATACCAGGAAGGCCAATACCAGGAAGGCTAATACCAGGATGACCAATACCAGGAAGGCCAATAATACCAGGAAGGCCAAAAACAGGAAGGCCAATTCCAGGAAGGCCAATACCAGGAAGGCCAATACCAGGAAGGCCAATACCAGGAAGGCCAAAAACAGGAAGGTCAATACCAGGAAGGCCAAAAACAGGAAGGCCAATACCAGGAAGCCAACACCAGGAAGGCCAAAAACAGGAAGGCCAATACCAGGAAGGCCAATACCAGGAAGGCCAAAAACAGGAAGCCCAATACCAGGAAGCCCAATACCATGAAGGCCAATACCAGGAACACCAATACCAGGAAGGCCAATAACAGGAAGGCCAAAAACAGGAAGGCCAATACAAGGAAGGCCAATACCAGGAAGGCCATTACCAGGAAGGCCAATACCAGGAAGGCCAATACCAGGAAGGTCAATACCAGGAAGGCCAATACCAGGAAGGCCAATACCAGCAAGGCCAATACCAGGAAGGTCAATACCAGGAAGGCCAAAAACAGGAAGCCCAATACCAGGAAGCCCAATACCATGAAGGCCAATACCAGGAACACCAATACCAGGAAGGCCAATAACAGGAAGGCCAATACAAGGAAGGCCAATACCAGGAAGGCCAATACCAGGAAGGCCAATACCAGGAAGGCTAAAAACAGGAATGCCAATACCAGGAAGGCCAAAAACAGGAAGGCCAATACCAGGAAGGCTAAAAACAGGAAGGCCAATACCAGGAAGGCCAATACCAGGACGACCAATACCAGGAAGGCCAATACCAGGAAGGCAAAAAACAGGAAGGCCAATACCAGGAAGGGCAATACCAGGAAGGCCAATACCAGGAAGGCCAAAAACAGGAAGGCCAATACCAGGAAGGCCAATACCAGGAAGGCCAATAACAGGAAGGCCAAAAACAGGAAGGCCAATACCAGGAAGGCCAATACAAGGAAGGCCAATACCAGGAAGGCTAAAAACAGGAATGCCAATACCAGGAAGGCCAATACCAGGAAGGCCAATACCAGCAAGGCCAATAACAGGAAGGCCAATAACAGGAAGGCCAATACCAGGACGGCCAATAACAGGAAGGCCAATACCAGGAAGGCCAATACCAGGAAGGCCAAAAACAGGAAGGCCAAAAACAGGAAGGCCAATACCAGGAAGGCCAATACCAGGAAGGCCAATACCAGGAAGGCCAATACCATGAAGGCCAATACCAGGAAGGCCAATACCAGGAAGGCCAATAACAGGAAGGCCAATACCAGGAAGGCCAAAAACAGGAAGGCCAATACCAGGAAGGCCAATACCAGGAAGGCTAAAAACAGGAATGCCAATACCAGGAAGGCCAAAAACAGGAAGGCTAATACCAGGAAGGCTAATACCAGGAAGGCCAATACCAGGAAGCCCAATACCAGGAAGCCCAATACCAGCAAGGCCAAAAACAGGAAGGCCAATACCAGGAAGGCCAATACCAGTCACAAACAACAGTTGTGTGACTGCAATTTAGCCATCATTGAACGATTAACTCTTTTTGCTTTCTTTGGCTGATTTTTTTTTGTATGAACCCGTATGGGGGGGGGGGGTAAATAGACCAATACAACACATTTTGGTGATAGCGTTAAAATGTCCTCCAATAAGTGGGATTGACTTGCAATTTCTCATTGCACTCTACAAAACCCCCACTGTTACTACAGGGTGTTTCGCCGAATCAACACAAAATTTAGTACGCACCTTTAGGGGCCTGGCAAGCACATGTCTATAAAGTTTGAGCAAGACCGGTTGAAAAACACGTCCACTTTCGGTGAAAACATCTTTGCGGGCGCATACCTAAATCGCCCTTAAGTCACTGACCGTTCGTCTAACGATGATACAACTTGGAGGTGCCTGTATGGCAGCCAAATTATTTTGATGATTGGCAAGGAAAGGATTGGTGTCTTTGGTGTTAAAAAAGCCGCCTGGCAAGATACCAGTACGCTCCAATCAATACATCGTTATAGATCATAATCATGTGAAGGGTATAATCGCCTAAAAGCTATCAATTATAGAGAGAGATAGCCAAGGCCTCCAAATCCTGGCCTGCAGCCCTCTTCCTCCTTGGATTAGGATCTGAGATTGGGTCAGGATCATAGGGGCTGCGCCCGGGCTGACCAGAAATCAGATTAATGACCACTCCAGGGGCACACATCTCAGCCAGTCGTTAGAGGCAGAGGGAGCAGCCAAGTTACTGAAAAATAAATAATACATCATTTGGTCTGGGAGCTGACATAATTATCGCCTAAGACACAGGCTCTGTGAATAGTACATGAAATATCTCAGACGGAGTGACGTCATTATGTTTGGAACAGCGCCGCGGACATGTGACACGGGAAAAGCCGGAGCATTCATTTGCATGTGGCTAACAACGATGACTTCATGCACAAGATTTGCTACTAGCATGATGAGATACATATTTTGGGTTTTTTATATCGACATAGACATAGACTTTCTTTATTGTCATTGCACAATAACAGCAGTGAAATGTCGTTGCCTGGCTCACG
This sequence comes from Doryrhamphus excisus, assembly GCF_030265055.1. NCBI lineage: Eukaryota > Metazoa > Chordata > Actinopteri > Syngnathiformes > Syngnathidae > Doryrhamphus > Doryrhamphus excisus. Next base: position 19,642,391 of record NC_080468.1, on the reverse strand, counting down.
TGTAATAATAAATAATAAATAATAAATAATAAATAATAAATAATAAATAATAAATAATAAATAATAAATAATAAATAATAAATAATAAATAATAAATAATAAATAATAAATAATAAATAATAAATAATAATGTGGAGAATAAATAGATGACACCAAATATGAACAACAATGTACAGTGTAAACAGTCATTTGTACAAATAATTTAGAATAAATAACAATAATTTGAAGTTTTGGTGGCGGCACGGTGGTCTAGGGGTTAGCGCACAGACCTCACAGCTAGGAGACCAGGGTTCAATTCCACCCTTGGGCATCTCTGTGTGGAGTTTGCATGTTCTCCCCGTGCATGCGTGGGTTTTCTCCGGGTACTCCGGTTTCCTCCCACATTCCAAAAACATGCTAGGTTAATTGGCGACTCCAAATTGTCCATAGGTATGAATGTGAGTGTGAATGGTTGTTTGTCTATATGTGCCCTGTGATTGGCTGGCGACCAGTCTAGGGTGTACCCCGCCTTACGCCCGAAGACAGCTGGGATAGGCTCCAGCACCCCCCGCGACCCTCGTGAGGAAAAAGCGGTAGAAAATGAATGAATGAATGAAGTTTTGGTTGTGCGTGTGGGCAGGTAGAGGGGCTTATTTGGCATTGAGCAGTCTGATGGCCAGGGGGAAGTAGCTGTCTCTAAACCTGTTACATATTGTTACATTGATGATATTGTTATATTTATGTATTATTATATTATTATATTTAAATATAATATATATTATATTATATTTACGTTCTTGGACACAGGAGGGCTTTAGGGGCAAAAATTCTAAAAATTTTAATGAAATCCAGTAGTTTTTCTTTTTGTTTAGTTATGACGTACTATTGACTTTATTATATTCAAACTATTATGCATAATATAAATGCCATTGAGCTTTTATATATTATTAAATTGTTACCATAAATAAATAAATATATGGTATTATGCTTACCTAAAAGTCTTCTTCTTGTGGATTGACTTGATATCGGAGTCTTGCAAGGATGAACAAACGCAACACAATCAATGTTGCAAGCCCTAATTGGAATAAATTACGTGGGGGGTCGAACCTGCGGCAGTTTGTTGACATGGTTTCCCTCCATTTGTGCAAAACAATGGGTGCATTTTGTTAGTTGCTGTAGTGCAATATACAATATGTAATGATACTCTGCTTTTATTTTGAAGTAACTACTTTGTATTGTTTCCAACATAACAAACTAGCCCTAAAGTGAGCGATGGATGAAAGATGGCGGACACGGAAGCAGCGCCAGGCGACTTCCGCCACCATACGTGAGTGGATAGTGGATGCTTGCACTAAGGTATCTGCTTTAATTGTTTTCCGAGTTTTGGTGAAAGCTGGCATCATTGCCAAACAGTCACCTGACAACAAGCCTAACTCCGACAATGATTAGAGGGAACCCGGCGTGTTTGATTATAAAAATTCAGATACAGAAGATAATGACTTTGATGGAATTGTAGGTGAAAAATATGGTCAATGTATTAATAAATAGTACAATAAAGTTCAACTAAACTCACTGTTTTGCTTCCGTAGCCTGTGTTTTTTGTAGAGCGTGTAGTGCTCGGGGTTCGTACATACAGTCATTCACCCTGGGACTAATTAAAGTTGAGGGTGTTGCCACCCGAATGCTTCAGACAGTCGGAAGAACCATTTTGTTTGCCGTTTTTGGGCTCTTCTTTCGCCTTCATGTTGAACACGAAAATAAAGTTTGCTCCTGCATTTGACACTCTGCCTCAAACTGGTGTGATAAGTACAGAAAAAGACCCCCGGAATTGAGACGGCGCCTTAAATTCAGGTGTGCCTTATAGTGCGGAAAATACGGTGTGTCATAAATGGTTTATATTATATTGGTATTATAATGGTTTATAGGATATTATGTGTGTAATGGTGACCATAGGGGTGTTATTTCATGTCTGGAGGGCTCTAATAATGGTAAAAATCGTACTTGGAAAGTTAGCAGGTTTCTACGATTCATTCATTCATTCATTTTCTACCGCTTTTCCTCATTGGGGGGTGCTGGAGCCTATCCCAGCAGTCTTGGGGCGAGAGGCGGGGTACACCCTGGACTGGTCGCCGGCCAATCAAAGGGCACATATAGACAAACAACCATTCACACTCACATGGTTTCTATGATTGAACTAAAAAACATATTGAATTCTACTTGGGGTCTGTAACCAATTAATCGCAGTAATTAATTACTGTACAGAACAAGTCTTCATTGAATGTGTATGTGTTCAAAAATACCAATGTTATTTTCCATAAAAGGACAATCTGGGGTTAATCTTCTCCTGAATGGAGTCTTACTGTCCTATCGCTCAGTAAAAGCACACCGCAGTGTTCTGCAGATCGTAGCGATCCCGCATTTCCCTGCCCTCCGAGGCCAAGCCGGTAAGTCGCCGGCAACCCCCTGCTGAAGCACCTTGTTGCCAACCGCAAGGCAATTAAAGTCACAGGAAGTCATTTTAAATGCGTGTCCGCGCAGCCAAAATCTCCAATCAGGAACCTGCTCGTGGTGAGGTGAGGTTGTCTTTATTTGCCTTTTTTTAACTGCCATATGTGGAGTCCTCCTGCTTCCACTCCCACCACTTTCACTCAAAAAAAAAAAAAAAAAAAGAAAAACAGTCTGATGGTTATGGAAAAATCCAACTCCAAAAACAAATATGTATATTTTCAATTTATCTCACCTCCCATACCTGTCTGTTCCTCACAAGGCTTGGCATCTCTCCTGGCTGCCCCTCCAACTCGGTATTTAAATTCAGAATTCCTAAGCGGATTTTCTCAATTTAGCTATACTTTTAATCTTTGGCAAAATGAGTGATGACTTCTTTCAATAAAAAAAAGGGAAAAAACTGACAGGCTTACAGCACACACCGGCGGATTAGTTTCCCGTGGAGATGAGGTTTTCCTTTGTGCTGCCGTGTGTCTGTTTGATGGGGTTTAACAGGAAGTGCTGGTGCTGAAATTGGATGCAGCGGGGATGGTGGGTAGATGGCCCGGGTTCGATACAGACCCCCCGCGCTGAAACTTTGCCCTATGCCTTTTTCCATTCATTTTCCTTTCCCTCGGGTCTAGTGACTGAGCCTTTAAACGCTCCTAAAATGATAGCCAGATATACAAACAGAAATGCTGCTAGCAGGTACACAGTAAAGAAGATGCATGCCTTTTTGGAAAAGTCCAGTTGAATATTCACTCCCACATGCGCCCTAATCTGCTGCATCGTCCATATTTTGTTGTGATGGATGCTCATAATTTTTCATGACAGTCTTTGTCCATCATGCTGCTAAAACAATATGCTGCACAACAATACTGCCTGGAAATGGATTTGTGGTGTCCTTATGGGATGTTCTCAAACTGCTTTGGAACTTATACTATTCCATACTAGTACATGGGATAGAGATATCCTCGTTAGATAAACGGTAAATGACTTGCTTGTTAAGTCCTGCAAAGACGTTATTGTTGAGTGCCGTCACGTTTTTCAACCAATCTTGCTGAGATTTTCCACGCATGTGCTTGTCATTCCCATAAACATTCATTCATTCATTCATTTTCTATCCTCACGAGGGTCGCGTTGGTGCTGGAGCCTATCCCAGCTGTCTTCGGGCGAGAGGCGGGGTACACCCTGGACTGGTGGCCAGCCAATCACAGGGCACATATAGACAAACAACCATTCACACTCACATTCATACCTATGGACAATTTGGAGTCGCTAATTAACCTAGCATGTTTTTGGAATGTGGGAGGAAACCGGAGTACCCGGAGAAAATCCACGCATGCACGGGGAGAACATTGAACCCGGGTCTCCTAGCTGTGAGGTCTGCGCGCTAACCACTCGACCACCGTGCAGCCTTCCCCTAAACATTCATTCATTCATTTTCTACTGCTTTTTCCTCACAAGGGTGGCGGGGTGCTGGAGCCTATCCCAGCTGTCTTCGGGCGAGAGGCGGGGTACACCCTGGACTGGTGGCCAGCCAATCACAGGGCACATATAGGCAAACAACCATTCACACTCACATTCATACCTATGGACAACTTGGAGTGGCTAATTAACCTAGCATGTTTTTGGAATGTGGGAGGAAACCGGAGTACTCGGAAATAAACCCACGCATGCACGGGGAGAACATGCAAACTCCACACAGAGATGACCGAGGGTGGGATTGAACCCTGATCTCTTAGCTGTGAGGTCTGCGCGCTAACCACTCGTCCACCGTGCAGCCTTCCCCTAAACATTAATTCATTCATTTTCTACCATTTTTACGGTATCACTACCATGATACGGTGTGTCATAAATGGTTTATATTATATCTTCTATATAGGATATTATGTGTGTAATGGTGACCATAGGGGTGTTATTTCATGTCTGGAGGGCTCTAATAATGGTAAAATCGTACTTGGAAAGTTAACAGGTTTCTATGATTCATTCATTCATTCATTTTCTACCGCTTTTCCTCACGAGGGTCGCAGGGGTGCTGGAGCCTATCCCAGCTGTCTTCGGGCGAGAGGCGGGGCACACCCTGGACTGGTCGCCAGCCAATCACAGGGCACATATAGACAAACAACCATTCACACTCACATTCACACCCATGGACAACTTGGAGTCTCTAATTAACCTAGCATGTTTTTGGAATGTGGGAGGGAACCGGAGTACCCGGCTAACACCCTAAAAAAATAAGAAATGGGTCAGTTTTGCTTTATTTTTAAGCTTACTTTGCACTGAACAGGAAGTCACTGTGTGCACGTTTTAATGCTATGTAACTATACAGTAGTTATTTTGTCGTTTCATGATGCTTCACAGGACTGATGCAATCAATCAATCAAACTTTATTTGTAAAGCACTTTTCATACATAAACTGTAGCACAAAGTGCTTTACATGTAAAAAAAAAAAAAACACAACACACACAAGATTTTTGTCAACAAATCAAAAAAATAAAAAAAATTTTAAAAAAGTGGTCGAAAATGTACGTTGATTATCAAGCGGCGATAAGAACAACGCAGTGGACCAGGCCGCGATGTGTCGGTCGACATAAGCGGGTTAAACTGTACTGTAGGCCCAGCTAGACTGGGCTCAGACAGTCTGAGACACTTGGCTTGACGGGGACCTGGGGGGCCATGCCCAACTACAGGGGTATCTATAGCCAACCATTATTCCTATAACTCCTTAATCCAGTATAGAAGGTTTAAGCCTCTTTGTTTGCTCATTTGACTGTGTGGGTGCCATATCCCAAAGCTGGGCGTAGGATTAGTCAGGCATTGTGTCAGTAGCTTGTGATGATGCCGGGGAGGGGTGGGGTGGGGGGTGTGGCGATGGGGGACTGCTTGATTAAACATGGGCAGAAAAAAAAAAAAAAAACAATACGAGATTTCATTTGCAGAGGAACTGCAAAATGATGTCGCGGGTCCCATGGGGACAGTAAAGCTTTACAGTACATGGGACACTTTATCTTAAATAATCTGTTGACTCATTTTTCTTCAGCCTGCCGGTAGGAGAGGCATTTACGTAAGCTTACGGTGCATAGAGCGCTTGTCAAATAGTCGCTCTCATCATTTTCTTTCATATACGTACATATAAACGTGAGCCAGCACGAAATGAGAGGCGTAACACATCACTGGATGGAGTTCCTGTTCCGCACCTTTTTTCATGGGGTAAGACTTTGGGAGAGTTTTGTCAGTCCTTTTGGCGCCAAACATTTTTTTTGCGACCTAATTTTTTTTTTTAATTAATGGAGATATTTACCTTGTAGTGAAAAACACATCAGTCAAATTTTGTATTTATTCCCACTACTGGTTTTTACTTGAGAAATGTGATCTCAGGGAAGAAGTACATTTGAAACACTTCTATGTTAGGACTAGTACGTTAAAAAGCCATAGCATTTCAGTATGAGGAATCAAACTAATTTTAAATTTATAATTCAAAAACTTTTCTATGTTTCACGTTTACCTTTATCATTATTACTATCATTATAATCATCATTAATATTACCATTTTCATCATTATAGTTAAAAATTTGATTTTTATTTTTTTTATTTTTAATTATTTAAAAATCATTGCTTCTTGTAGAGTGCTGTATCATTTCATCTGTTATCTTCTGAAATCCGCAGTCTTTGTGTGTCAATTTATTTGCCCACTTTTTTGTGACATTTACTTATTTTCTGGATTGCATGTGTCTGATCTTATGCACGTCTGGACAGGTGACCAACCCAAACATCAGTATCTTCTAGTTAAGCCCTACCTGAGGTTTTTAGACGTGTTTATTAGTTTGTGTGTGTCTAGTCTTGTGCATTAGGAAGCAAGATTTTAGGTCTGTGCTCAAACCAACATTTTTGAAGCAATGATGTCTTGCTGTCCATTATTACTATTTTTTTGTAAAGTAATAATTAATAATAATTAATGATAATAATAATGATAATCAGGGCGGCACGGTGGTCTAGGGGTTAGCGCGCAGACCTCACAGCTAGGAGACCAGGGTTCAATTCCACCCTCGGTCATCTCTGTGTGGAGTTTGCATGTTCTCCCCGTGCATGCGTGGGTTTTTTTCCGGGTACTCCTGTTTCCTCCCACATTCCAAAAACATGCTAGGTTAATTGGCGACTCCAAATTGTCCATAGGTATGAATGTGAGTGTGAATGGTTGTTTGTCTATATGTGCCCTGTGATTGGCTGGCGACCAGTCCAGGGTGTACCCCGCCTTACGCCCGAAGACAGCTGGGATAGGCTCCAGCACCCCCCGCGACCCTCGTGAGGAAAAGCGGTAGAAAATGAATGAATGAATGAATAATGATAATCACTGAGGCAGCATCACATAGGAAAACTCTCACGGGATGACGAGATGTCATTAGCTACAACAGAAAACAGTCAGTCAGACAAAACAGTCTGTGGTGAGTGAGGTCGGTTTTAAAATTGCAATTGAGCACCTAAAACTCACAGATGCGTAAAGAAGCGAAGAGAAATTCTAAGAAGTTCTAAGAGAAATTATAGCAATGTTGTTATCGTCCAATATTCAAGGCTGCAATATTGGAAGTGAAAATATCCTATTGGGACAATCCTAATTTATACTATTACACTTACTATGTACACCAATTGACTGTTTATGCCAGGGGTGGGCAAACTACGGCCCGGGGGCCACATCCGGCCCGCCAAGTGTTTGAATACGGCCCGCCTGTTCTTTCCAAAGTATTTCATTTAAACTCAACATACAAGCTGGCATCACGGCTTGAGCCAACCTTTTGATGGTGGAAGTAGCTGTTTTATCAATTTCGTTATTTGATGTGGTCTGTTGTTTACAAAATTCATTCATTCATTCATTTTCTACCGCTTATCCTCACTGGGCTCCAAAATGATTGTTTGTCTATATGTGCCCTGTGATTGGCTAGCGACCAGTCCAGGGTGTACCCCGCCTCTCGCCCGAAGACAGCTGTTTACAAAATGCTTCTGAAAAAAGCGACACAAACACATAATAATAATAAAATAATTCATTCATTCATTCATTTTCTACCGCTTTTTCCTCACGAGGTTCGCGGGGGATGCTGGAGCCTATCCCAGCTGTCTATGGGCAAGAGGCGGGGTACACCCTGGACTGGTGGCCAGCCAATCACAGGGCACATATAGACAAACAACCATTCACACTCACATTCATACCTATGGACAATTTGGAGTCGCCAATTAACCTAGCATGTTTTTGGAATGTGGGAGGAAACCGGAGTACCCGGAGAAAACCCACGCATGCACGGGGAGAACATGCAAACTCCACACAGAGATGGCCGAGGGTGAAATTGAACCCTGGTCGCCTCGCTGTGAGGTCTGCGCGCTAACCTAATAATAATAATAAATGTTAATTTATAACGCACTTTACATCAAATAAATGATCTCAAAGTGCATATATAGCAGATTGCATGACACTTTTACATGTAAAAATGGACTGTTACGTGTAAAATACTATAGAGTCTGCCCCCCCCCCCCCCCCCCCCCCCCCTTGTCAATTTAGTTAAATCAATGTGGCCCGCGAGTCAAAGAGTTTGCCCACCCCTGGTTTATGCTGTTATTGACTGATTTTTTTCCACCAATAGGAAAGTCATATTTCAATGCCTGTTACGTTTCCACTATTTCCCATGGGAAAAAAATGTTTTTCCCATGGAAATGTGAACATGGACATAAACAGGTGTGCGTTTGAGGTCGGAGGTCATAGTCTAACTAAACAAAGTCTCTAACAAGTGTCATTTGAACACAGGCGAAACCACCAATTTCCCTTCCTCTCCGTCTTTCTTTCCGCTCTTTTTGCTCCCGTTCACTCGTTCACCCGCTCTCGTTTGCCATTTGAAGCAACTATTAGTGTTTTAACACCACAGGAAAGCGGCTTCATTGAAATGCAATGAAAACTGCACGGAGAAGGCAAAGTTAACTAATGGGCTCAAATTTTCAAACGAATGCAAGATTAAAGTCAATTGAATCTCCCATTGGGTTTTGACTGAAACCCTTTGAAAAGAAGCCCCACAGTGGGTTTCAGAAATGAAAAATAGGGCTTGTTCTAAAATATTAATCACATTTTATACCCTCATTATAGCAAGCAATAACATTTGCTCAGAAACTTACTTGCGTCTTTACCTTGAGGTGGATTATTATTATTATTATTTTTTTTTTTCATTTTTTTTTGGAATTGCTGTTTCACCCCACACGGTTGTGAAGCTGTAACTCACCGACACATCCGAGGGGCGCGAATATCACGGCAAATATATTCACATTTGATCCGAGGCTGGGAAAATGAGCTCCCGTCTGTGATGCTTATTTCATTGTGAGCACTTTTGTGATCCCGTTAAAATGAAGGAGAGGGAAGAACATTCCCTGACAATATTATCATGTCTTGGCTGCCAATAAAAAAAACATGTCAGGGAGTGGAACTATAGAAGAACCAACAGATGAACAAAGGTGTTGTCTGACAAAGACGTTCCTTGGAGGGTGTGTTTTTTTTTTTTTTTTTTTATTTAAGGAGCACACACAGCAATTCCTGCATCAACTACGATGGCCTACTTTTTCAACTTTATATACGATGAATTAAATATTTTTTTTTTTTACAAGCGCCCATATTCAAACAAATGGAGCGTGCATGATAACGACATAGGAGACGTTGGGGAAACTTGCTCTCATTCTTCGACAATTGCACACACATCTCTCAGGATATCTACGGAGGATTTCGACGTGTCAAAAACGGCATTCAACCCGCGAGACAAAGAGCAGCGGGCCCGCAGGAGCGACACAGGAGGAGGATGTGAAAACTCCGTAATGGCGCTTGAAGTCATTAAAAACATCACTGCCGGCCTAATTAAGACGGGACATCTGGTCTTTCCTCACAGAATGGATGGCGGTAGAATACAAATAACTTCTCGATGACAAGTTGAGAGGTGTCATACATCTCAGTGATCGTCAATCAACATGGGACTTATGAGAGCGCCTTCATCATTAATGAGCTTTGGGTTTGTTTTTTGTTTTTTTTTCCATATAAAGAAAACAAGCTTAAAAAAAAACAAGATTTTTTTTCCTCGTCCGTGTTCCAAAAGTGCTCAATTTCCCCTTTTATGTTGTTGCCAATTAGCTGGAATAAGCTTTACAACGTCTTTGATGATACCAGTCGTTCCGCAGTGCAAAAAGAAGTTGGCTTAAGTTGTTGTAGAGCTGATTTCTTTTTTCCATTAAATGGGTCAGTCGCTGATTTGGCTCCAGCTTGGAAAATGTACAGTATGTACAGTATGTACAGTATGTACAGGAGTGGACACAGTGGAACCCAAAGCTGTGCTACAGGAAATATTCTACTTATAGTGTAGTATGAAAAACGGAGCATACCATTTCTGAGCCCGGTGATGTCATCATGCAAATTAGATGAGTGAATCTACTCAAACAGGGTCGAGTGGTTAGCGCGCAGACCTCACAGCTAGGAGACCCGAGTTCAATTCCACCCTCGGGCATCTCTGTGTAGAGTTTGCATGTTCTCCCATGTGCATTTGTGGGTTCTCTCCGGGTACTCCGGTTTCCTCCCACATTCCAAAAACATGCTAAATTAATTAGCGACTCCAAATTGTCCATAGGTATGAATGTGAGTGTGAATGGTTGTTTGTCTATATGTGCCCTGTGATTGGCTGGCCACCAGTCCATTGGTGTACCCCGCCTCTCGTCGGAAAGACAGCTGGGATAGGCTCCAGCATGTCTGCGACCCTCGTGAGGATAAGCGGTAGAAAATGAATGAATGAATAATAATGTAAATCTACCGCATGGTGCGCAAGTGGTAATCATGTTGGACACACAGTCAAAAGATCGGGAAGAACTGGGCATCTCTGTGTGGAGTTTGCATGTTCTCCCCGTGCATGCGTGGGTTTTCTCCGGGTACTCCGGTTTCCTCCCACATTCCAAAAACATGCTAGGTTAATTAGCCACTCCAAATTGTCCATAGGTATGAATGTGAGTGTGAATGGTTGTTTGTCTATATGTGCCCTGTGATTGGCTGGCCACCAGTCCAGGGTGTACCCCGCCTCTCGTACGAAAGACAGATGGGATAGGCTCCAGCACCCCTGCGACCCTCGTGAGGATAAGCGGTAGAAAATGAATGAATGAATAATAATGTAAATCTGCCGCATGGTGCGCAAGTGGTTATCATGTTGGCCACACAGTCAAAAGATCGGGAAGAACTGGGCATCTGCGTGTGGAATTTGCATGTTCTCCACATGTGTTTTCTCCGGGTACTCCGGTTTCCTCCCACATTCCAAAAACATGCTAAGTTAATTAGCGACTCCAAATTGTCCATAGGTATGAATGTGAGTGTGAATGTTTGTTTGTCTATATGTGCCCTGTGATTGGCTGGCCACCAGTCCAGGGTGTACCCCGCCTCTCGTCCGAAAGACAGCTGGGATAGGCTCCAGCACCCCTGCGACCTATGTCAGTAGTGCATCCTCTTCAGTCGTTCAATTCGCTATTTCACTTTGCACTCTAAGCATCATGGGAAGTGTAGTTCTTATAGCGGTGTTATTGTTTAAGTTTAATTTGGCATAATACTTCTCTTTGGTGGAACACAATACTTTTAATAATGATTCAGATGCCAAGCAGTTTTACAAATTATTACAAAACATAATCTTAAATAATATTTTATATTTTTGTTTTTTAATTTGCATTTTGGGGCGGCACAGTGGTCTAGGGGTTAGCGCGCAGACCTCACAGCTAGGAGACCAGGGTTCAATCCCACCCTCGGGCATCTCTGTGTGGAGTTTGCATGTTCTCCCCGTGCATGCGTGGGTTTTCTCCGGGTACTCCGGTTTCCTCCCACATTCCAAAAACATGCTAGGTTAATTAGCCACTCCAAATTGTCCATAGGTATGAATGTGAGTGTGAATGGTTGTTTGTCTATATGTGCCCTGTGATTGGCTGGCGACCAGTCCAGGGTGTACCCCGCCTCTCGCCCGAAGACAGCTGGGATAGGCTCCAGCACCCCCCGCGGCCCTCGTGAGGAAAAAGCGGTAGAAAATGAATGAATGAATAATCTTAAATAATATTTTATATTTTTGTTTTTTAGTTTGCATTTTGAGCTCAAAAGTTATCACCGCAACTGGAAAATTGCCAAAAGTCATCTGAAAGGACACAGTGAAATTTCCCAATCCCAGCCAGTATGCTGCCGTGCCGTCTATGTGGATCTAATAATGAAGGAGCCTAAGCTTCCGTCGGTATTGCCTTCATGGCAGTCCCACTGTATCAATTGTGTCAATCAGCGCTTATTCCACAGGCCAAGGTCCACCAGGACCTTATTTCCAGATGGAGGCTTAGCATTATCATTCATATTAAACAATAACCCATTGGCACTTGCTCTCCGGGGAACAATAACTGGGGTCAATCAATAATGCATCCTCGGTTCAATTGGAAATTGATATTTTCCTTGCAGTTAATAAATATAATGTGGCTGCTGCACCAAGGCCTTGTGAAGGAATTAGCCTACCTGGCTAAATAATCACCGCAAGAATTGCTTAATATTGCTGGAGACAATATAAGAAGAAGAAGAGGATGACGACAATCAAGTCGCTAAACGATTTTTGACTACCACATGTCAATAACGGGGAAGCTTATGCATTAGTCAAAAGTTGTGCTTTATTGGCCATTTACATAGAAATTGCCTTATTTTCAAGCTGCTAAGGACTTCTTTGATTCACTTACGGCTTCTTTTTTTTTCCCCCCCACCCAAGGTCTAGAAAAGGATGCGGTGTTGATTGAAATCGTAAACTGTTCACACGCTGTCTGAATTGCCATTCCTGACCTCATCAGGAAGTGGAAGCAAACAGGTTTAAATGTGCCGCTGTTGATGCCAACGGTTGACTCCATATTCAAAAGGCGGTCCTTGTGTTGCCGTGTTTTGTGTAACGTGTCATATTGCAACGTTTCATGGTCTCCCTTCTCTCCCTCAATTGCAACGCCCCCTTCCAATGTGCAAGGCAAACCTCATGGATAAAAGTAAAGAGTATTTTAACTGTATTTTATTTGGCCTTCATGTATAGCAGGGGGTCTCAAACACGCGGCCTGCGGTGACACTAGTTTGAGGCCCCCGCCCTGATATGAAAGTTTAATGTTAGTGCGGCCCGCAAAAGTTTGATATGGATGCTGTATGGTATCATGTACCCAGAAAAAATTATTACGTTTGATTAATGTTCATGTTAAAGGTTAAATAACTGTTAATAGCTATCCTCCCTATCCGTGTGGAAGTGGTAAGTTTTGGGCTATTTAAGTTTAAAGGAAATAACTTGAAGGCTACCGTTTAGGTCGCTAGCTCTCTAGTTTGCGAGTTAGCATGTGTCTCAAGACCCTGCAGTTGCGCAATATGTTGTAAATAAAAAAAGTATAAATGTGACTATAGTCGTGTTTTGTCATGTCTGCAGGGCTCTAATAATGCTTTGTTCATTTTAATCTGAAAAAAATCATTTGTCTACCCACCAACTTTCTTAAGTTTTTATTATTTGCCATTTTATTATTATTATTATATTTATTTATTACTGATTGATTGATTTTCTTGATTTGTTTATTTATTTTTCATCTTATTTTGTGTAGAAAAATAAAAAGTAATATATTTGAGAACAGTGGAATGTTTTATCAGAGCTTTTCTTGTAGAAAATCAGAACCAAAGCAAAGTTTATTCATTTTTGTGTTTTAAATAAAAGCGTTTTTTGGGTGTTTTTTTTTTTTTGAAAACCTGATGCAGCCCAGTCTCACCCAGACCGTAGCTCCAGTGGCCCCCAAGTAAAGAGTAAAGAGTTTGAGACCCCTGATGTACCGTGTGAGTGTTAGTTTAGGCATAAGTTCCGAATTATGCACTTAAATTTGATTCACATTGTCGTCATGGGAACGGAACTGGTTCTAAGCAAAGTTATTATCTCTTGTTTTTCAGCTTTTTCGTCTTTGCAGTTTTTCACTTTTTTTCCGACATTCTCCTCACCAAACAAAAACATCATGAACAATGCATACTACAATTGTTAATACTACATCAGTTAATATTTCCATAAAAAACACATACATGTTTTTTGTAGTCTGGAAAATATTGATTGTCCGTAAGGCTAACCTCTAATCCAAAATGTTTCTTTGCTAGCTTCCAGGGCCGTTGACAGCTTTGGCTGGGCTCCTCTCGCCGCACCCTCCCTCCCCCCTGGGGCCCCCCCTCATGCCTGGGACCGGGACGAAATCCCCGTTTGTCTCCCCCTGTCAACGGCCCTGCTAGCATCCATTGTCATTGCACCGTTTGTCCTTTTGCGTCATACAGGATATATTAGTTGTTGCTATTTGAAACCTGTACATGGTGCCTGCTTGTGGTGTTAAAAAATAATAAAAAAAAGGTAGTAATACGGTCCATCATAAAACCACAAGTTAAATGAGCGTGCAGCTGGAGATATGTTATTCATGTAAACGCTGAGTTTGTTGACATGCATGAAATACAGCTGCCTCCACAGACCTCCTCAAACGGTTATTGATGAAAACATAATAGTGGATTTCGCTTTCCCTCTGTGGCTCAGTGTTGGCACACAAAAACCATAGGATTAATTATTATTTCAGGAGAACAAATATTACCCCTTGGGCTCCAATTATTTTCATGCATTGGATCCTTCAGTGTCTTTGGTAAAAAAAAAAAAAAAAAAAAAAAAACGTGGTTTGCTTCAACCCTGTTAGTAGAGACCACGTGATGATTAATGGAGCAAACTCAAGAAGATGCAAATGAAAAATGGCAGTAAATGCTGTTGATTTGATTGGCTTACATTTGGAAAAAATCACACTTTACTGATGATATTTAACAACCACAAACATGCTAATCGCCCCCGGATATTCGATTCTGGACAATGCGCTTGTCCACCCTCACCATTTCTTCCTCGCGGCTAACTTCTCCAATGCCCCGTTAGAACTCGAACGCATCGTAGATGTCTGTCCTGTCAGACTCAAGTCTTCCTTCTCGAGACAGCCGCCGCCTACGTGTTGTAAGTACGCCAAAGATAATACAAAACATGAGTTATTCGTTTGAAACCACAGGAGACCGATATTGTTGTTGTTATGGTAAATGCTCAATATTAATTAATTAATTAACACAGTGGTTATGGAGGGGGGGGGGGGGGGGGGAGCTCGTAATATTCAGTTTTGATATTACAGTAAACCTCGGATATATCGGATTCAATTGTTCCCACTGGTTTTGTCCGATATAAGCGAAATCCGTTATATGCGTATACTGGAAAATGTCCGTTTTACGCATATATCGGATTTATATCCGGTATATGCGTAAATGGGATTTTATCCGTTATAAAAAGGCACTTCCTTGACTATGTTTCCAATGTACCTGGACGCGCAGGCAACGCTGCAAACGCTGCAAATGACGTCGTATAGCGGCCTGTCACGATTCGGCGAATCGGAGCGCCACGATGCGGCCATCCGATATATGCGAGGGAAATTTCATGGAAATGCATTGGAACGGGACTGGAGATTTTGTCTGAAATAGGCGAAATCTGTTATAAAAAATCCGATATATGCAATGAATTTTTATTGGAAATGCATTACAGAAAAATTGGTTCTTTTTTATCTGTCCGTTGTGAGCGAATTTCCGATATATCCGAGTCCGATATATCCGAGGTTTACTGTACTATTTCAAAAGGCTGGAGTTTAAAAATGATACCGTAAATGAGAAATATCATCAGTATGAGCCAAAGTTTGTTTGAGTAGATTCATTCATTCATTCATTTATTTTCTAGTACTTATAAACTTGAGTCCTCATCGAGTACTCATGAGTCAGTGAAACTCAAGTCCCTGTCGAGTACTTGTGAGTCAGTGAAACTTGAGTCCTCATCAAGTACTCGTGAGTCAGTGAAAACTCAAGTCCCCGCCAAGTACTCGTGAGTCAGTGAAACTCAAGTCTCCGTCGAGTACTTGTGAGTCAGTGAAACTTGAGTCCCCGTCGAGTACTTGTGAGTCAGTGAAAGCCATGTCCCCGTTGGGTACTCGTGAGTCAGTGAAAACTCAAGTCCCCGCCAAGTACTCGTGAGTCAGTGAAAACTCAAGTCCCCGCCAAGTACTCGTGAGTCAGTGAAACTCAAGTCTCCGTCGAGCACTTGTGAGTCAGTGAAACTTGAGTCCCCGTCGAGTACTTGTGAGTCAGTGAAAGCCATATCCCCGTTGGGTACTCGTGAGTCAGTGAAAACTCAAGTCCCCGCCAAGTACTCGTGAGTCAGTGAAACTCAAGTCTCCGTCGAGTACTTGTGAGTCAGTGAAACTTGAGTCCCCGTCGAGTACTCGTGAGTCAGTGAAACTCAAGTCCCCGTCGAGTACCTGTGAGTCAGTGAAACTTGAGTCCTCATCGAGTACTCATGAGTCAGTGAGACTCAAGTCCCTGTCGAGTACTTTTCCTCACGAGGGTCGCGGAGAGTGCTGGAGCCTATCCCAGCTGTCTGGGGATATAACAGGAAGATATGAAGATATAACAGGAAGTTGCTGCAATCACATCAACCCTTTATTGTCTTGATTATATCTTATATATGTCTTATTTGCCCCGATCATGTCCCCTTTTTCCATCCATGCATCCTCTGTACCGCTTATCCTCACGAGGGTAACAGACATTTGACAATTTGGAGTGGCTGATTAACCTAGCATGTTTTTGGAATGTGGGAGGAAACCGGAGTACCCGGAAAAAAACATGCAAAGAACATGCAAACTCCACACAGAGATGGCCGAGGGTGGAATTGAACTCAGGTCTCCTAGCTGTGTGGCCTGCATGCGAACCACTCCACAGCCATCCTTAAAAATAAATGTCCATGATTTGGGATTAAATTCTAATAAATGCTATATTTTCATACTTAGAGCATAGAAAACCCTTTCTAAATACCGATTTTAATATTATTAGAGCCCTGTAGACATGAAATAATACCCCTATAGTCATCTTTACACTCCTATATATTGCAACTTTTATGCTGCAGGGACTCCAAACAGCCCCTGGCTAGCAAGTTGGGCTATTTATTTCTTCTAAACTTAAAGATGCTCATACTTCTTCATACTGCATCTGCTCCTCTGATACCAGCGTTTTGCTAGTGTTCTAGTAAAACAGTCGTAAAACTAGCTTTGTTTGGCTTGAAATAAGATATGAAAATAAATGTTACAAAAATGGGTAGCCATTTTCATTTTGTAAAAGTAGCTCTAACACCCCTCTAACATAGCCAGTAGTACATTTAAACATTGATACTGCATGCATGGGATCGGTATCGCACGATTTCACTCATGGACTATGGGGATCGGTATCGGAATATCCGTAGTTAGTGATGCTTTATTGCCTGTTGAGAAACCGGACCACTTCCCTAGACCTGCCTCCATTAGCACTGGTCAGCTTAATTCTGCTACCCGGAGGCTGTGTTGGGATCTCTGGTGTTGTGGCAAATGTAAGACTCCCAAATAAAAATACATCAAGTGTACAATAACGCAATCTCTTGTACCTTGAAGCTATTTTGGAACATGCAGGAACTTGTTTTTGATGACTGTGTCACTCAATATTTATGGTATTTTCCATGATTGACAACCAATACAAGAAATATGAAAAGTTAATATCCATTAAAAAAAAAAAAAAACCCTATAAAGATTTGCCAGCATTTCCATACCACATAAACTAGTGTGATTCATCTAAACCAGGGGCGCTTTGGGTGTGATCCAGTTGTCTGTCACAAGGCCCTGGCTGCTGATAAGTACATCCAGTTGTAGGGCATTGATTTATTCATGGCGTTTCCTTTAAATATGCACAATGTGGTAATCCGTGGAGACAAGCGTCGTGTCTCCAGAGAAATAGTCGAGGCGACAAACTGCCAAAGGAAACAGACCGAGAGCTGTTAATTATTTAATAAGTCAAAAAAATAATCAGCGACGTTGCACACGGGCGGCAGACAGGATGCTACGTAACAACAAGGCCGCAGTGACAACCGACAATGATTGGCGTGGATACAAAAATGTCTGCGGGAAGACCGTGCCCGTGTTTACACTCGGCAGTAACGATTCATTCACGATATCGATGCATCCATTTTTAGTCCCATGATTTAACCACATCAATCTGTGGCGTATGCTGATCTAAAGGTAATCAATCGATTGAATCGATATTAGGAAATAAAGCAATGGATTTCATTCAATCATTTTCTACCACTTTTTCCTCACGAGGGTCGCGGGGGGTGCTGGAGCCTATCCCAGCTGTCTTCGGGCGTAAGGTGGGGTACACCCTGGACTGGTCGCCAGCCAATCACAGGGCACATATAGACAAACAACCATTCACACTCACATTCATACCTATGGACAATTTGGAGTCGCCAATTATCCTAGCATGTTTTTGGAATGTGGGAGGAAACCGGAGTACTCGGAGAAAATCCACGCATGCACGGGGAGAACATGCAAACTCCACACAGAGGGTGTGATTGAACCCTGGTCTCCTAGCTGTGAGGTCTGCGCGCTAACCCCTAGACCACCGTGCCGCCGCAATGTTTTTTTAATCTCTTTCAATGATAAAGACTCGATAAAGACGATAAAAACAAATGAACCAAAAGTGACTTATTTGGTAATATGGTAATGGTAATGGTAATGGTAATGGTAATGGTAATGGTAATGGTAATGGTAATGGTAATGGTAATGGTTTTATTTCATTTGAACATGCATCAGATTCCAATTGAGTACATCCCATAATCAGTTCCCAGTTCCACATGTCCAAAAGGAGTAGGAAGAAGCAAAGCTTATTAAATCCTACCCCTCCATCTGGTACTTTTACAATCACTAACTGTTACATTTGTTCACTTCCTGCTTTCCTAATATAGTTTTTTTTTTTTCAATATCCAAGACTCTTCATCCTCGTATTTAGCAAACATCAACTGCTTGTATTGTTTCTTGAATTGGCTCATCGTTGTGCATTGTTTGATTCCCTTACTCGATCCATTCCATAGTTTGATTCCACATACTGAAATGCTATGCTAACGCTAACATAGTCCTAGCATAGAAGTGTTTCAAATGTACTTCTTCCCTGAGATCATATTTCTCCTCTCTTGTAGAGAAGTATTGGATGACATTTTTAGCTAATTGGTTGTTTTTAGCCTTATGCATTATTTTAGCTGTTTGAAGATGAACTATATCAGCAAGTTGAAGTATTTGTGATTTTAGAAATAAGGAGTTAGTATGTTCTCTGTAGGCGGCATTATGAATTATCCTTACTGGCCTTTTTTGCAGTACATTTAGCGAGTGAAGTTTGTTTTTATAGTTATTAGCCCATATTTCTAAACACAATAAGTAAGATATGGTAGAACCAGAGAGCAATAAAGATAATAATATTTCAATAAATATATTTAAACAAATAATATTTCATGCCACCTTATGTTGTATATTTGTAATATGAGGTTTCCAGATCATATTTTCATCTATTGTGATCCCCAGAAATTTATTTTCGTTCACCGTCTATTTTTATTTGCTGGTGCGTGACCTTTCTGCTGTTACAGCATGATTTTAGTTTTACTTATATCATATTTCTCTTATTACCTTCTTAAGGAGTGATTTTATTACTTTTATTAACATAAAAAAGTGCCTCACCAACCATGAACCTCGCTACACATCACTTGTAAATCAATGTTTTACAATGGAAAACATATTTCTGCACAATAAAAGACTATTTCCGCATTATAACATCATAGTAATTGTCACATGCGTTCAATATCTTGATTAAGTGCAATAAGTGAAAAAAAAAAGGCACCACTACTGGAATTCTTGTCTGGCATATCCTTATTACTAGGAAATTGCAATATTGACCAAGTGTCAGCTGTGGAGCAATGCAATGATGGAATAAAAGAGGATACATAATCGAAGCTCGGGATTCTGGCAGCGCTTCTTCCTGCTGTTGTCCTAACAACAAGTCCCGGAAATTCTCAAAATGATTAGCACACGTTGATACACACCCGCATATCACTTTTCCAGTGTTATTTGGAAAACAACATGGACTGTGCTTTATCTTGAATCAAAGCCAAGCTAAGTAATACAGTAGCAGAGACTCTAACAAAGCATTTTATATATATAAGTGATATATATAAGTATAACTGGTACATTAAAATAAAAAAGAGATGCTTGACATCAAAATTTAGCATTAGTGCGGACTTTGCATTGGGGGGGGGGGGGGGGGTTATTGTAACTATGATATATATTGTGGTAAATTTGAGTCCCCCAAGACATAATCAGAGACACTGGACAAGAGACACTGAACTTGCAGCCATCTTGTCACACAGTGAAATTAAATGGGGGGGGGGTCACAAGACAGACCACAAACAGGTAAGTCAACACACACTAATACTACTGTGTGGAATAATCCATCCATTTTATATAATGCTTATGCTGGAGCCAATCCCAGGCACCCTGGACTGGTGGCCAACCAATCACAGGGCACATATAGACAAACAACCATTCACACTCACATTCATACCTATGGACAATTTGGAGTGGCTAATTAACCTAGCATGTTTTTGGAATGTGGGAGGAAACCGGAGTACCCGGAGAAAACCCACGCATGCACGGGGAGAACATGCAAACTCCACACAGATGACTTGTGTAAAGCCTGTTGCTAATGCTAATGCTAAAGCCGAAAAACACTATAAAGCTTTCAGTCATAGCTCCGCAGGTGAAAAAAAAAAAACTAATTTACTGCCATAAACCAACTTTTTATTTAATAAAGTTAACATTTATAACACACACAAATGATGCATGACTGTCTGTTGTCATAAACGTAAATATAGCAGTGTCCTTGAATGCAACGTCTGATCTGAGTGTGTTACATGTCATTGTCGCGAGAGCTCAACTCCAAATCTCAGATCGTCCAACAGGTTTATCGGAAATTCACCCGGAAGACGTCAACAGGAAGTTATACTTTATGAGTTTATCATAGAAAAAAGTATCATTGTTTGTGGTGGAAATCATTTGAGCGTCATCCCAGACCAGGGGTGGGCAAACTTTTTGACTCGCGGGCCGCATTGATATGACAAAATTTACGGGGGGGGCAGACTGTATATTTTACACGTAACAGTCCACCTGGTATTATTGTATCTGTAAAATATTTTACTTATATTTAAATATTTAATATTTAAATATTTTAAAAATAATAAAATATTATAATAATTACAATAAAATTAAAATAATAATTATTATATTATTATTATGTAAAATATGCAAATATAACAATAATATTATATATAATTAATATAATAATTAGCATTAATATAATAATTATAATAATCATAATAGTTCTAATAATAATTATAATAATCTAATAATCATTATTATTATTATGTGCTTGTGTCCCTTTTTTCAGGAGCACTTTGTAAACAACAGACCATGTCAAACAACGAAATTGATACAACCATCAAAAGGTTGGCTCAGGCCATGATGCCAGGTTGTATGTTGAGTTTAAATGAAATACTTTGGAAAGATTGGGCGGGCCGTATTCAAACACTTGGCGGGCCGGATGTGGCCCCCGGGCCGTAGTTTGCCCACCCCTGTCCCAGACAATGGACTAACATAAAAAAGTGTCCCTGTACTGACCTTAAAACCAAGTCGTGTGCCGAACCGTAACGACGGGGTACTTTTACGCCGCTACTAAACTCTTATTAAATGCGTCACTCGCAGTATCGCTAAAATAAATCCTCATTCAAAGACAAAGCGCTACAGTGACAGATAACTTGTAAGGACGTTTAAATGTGCACATTTTCAACTATTTTGGATTTCCCAAACCTGGCGGATTTCCATCGCTCATCCTCCCCCACGACTGATCAAGAAGAGCACATTTGAAAACAGCCCTTAGCCAAGCTTAAAGGAGCCTAAGACGAGCGAGAGAAAGGGGGGGGGGGGGGGGGGGGATCTCAAAATGGCTACAGAAGATGACAGGCCCAATGTGTTGCCGAGCCAGGATCTCTACACTTGATCCTTTGTGATTCCCGTTTCTCTTTTTTTCCCCATCATATCAATCCCCTGGATGGATAAGAGTGAGAAGAGACAGCTCTTCCTGTTTCTCCTGTCTCTATTCGCTCCCTGGTGGATGTGCCTGATGTGAAGTGACTCCAGCTATAATCTCTCGCTAAGTTTGTGTGTTGTACGACTTGGCCCGATTTAACTCAACTTCCCAGACTCTTTTTCTGAGGTTGCTAAGAACCGCACGCCTCCGTCTCCCAAGTCGTGCTTTGGGCGCCGGAGCCGCACACAATGAAGCGGCGATGCAATATCGCGGCCTGACACACGCTCAATAATGCAGTCAACAGAGTTAGAGTAGCAGCGGTTTGCCTCTTATTTCCACTCAATCCAGAAGGGAAATCATTCTCCAACAGTTTCCTTTCATAAGTACTGTTTGGGGCTTAGCTCTGCTGTGGTTTTTTCCCGGCCCACAAATCACTTTTCCGAGTGGTCAAAGAACAAAATAAACGATGGCTGAAGTCTCCCAGGTTGGAGTTACTGGTTATCAATATAATCATGGAAAAAAACAGAAACGGACATTGAGCAATTGTTTATCATCCGTTTCTCATCACAACCCGAATAAGTCCACTTGACAGGAAGAGCAGCATCCGATACCTCACAGGGAGTGATTCCGAACAGGACTGAGGTGACTCCACTGTCTACAGAATTCCTTCTTCGTACAGTGGATCAGGCTTAAGTTGATCCGGTTTACGTATGTCCACAACCAATCTACATGGACCGACGCATTAAATCAAGTCCAGCTTATTATGACTAAAAAGTGGCCATTTAAGTCATTGTCAACAAATATGGTCAACCGCTTTTGTCAATATCAAATTTGAGTCCCAAGGGGGTCATTTCTATAAACTTAATAAACTGAGTGGGGAAGAAGGACAAAGTAAAAAGCCAAAATTGCACCACTTCCACATGGAAAGGGAGGGGGTCTTTTTTTGCCATGGCTTACTTAATGCACTGCTTAAGGCAGGGGTCTCAAACTCAATTTACTTGGGGGCCACTGGAGCTAGGGTCTGGGTGAGACTGGGCCACACCAGGTTTTCCCAAAAAAAAACAACAACACACATTTATTAAAAACAGAAAAATTTACAAACTTTTTCAGTGCTTTGGTTACAATTTTCTACAATAAAAGCGCTGATAAAATATTCCACTGTTCTCAAATATCTTAATTTTTATTTTTCTGCACAAAATAAGATGAAACATAAACAAATCAAGAAAAAAGAAAATAAATCAATCAGTAATAAATAATAAATATAATAATAATTATAATAAAACAGCAAATAATAAAAACTTAAGAAACCACATATAGTTGGTGGATAGACAAATTATTTTTTCAGATTAAAATTAACAAAGCATTATTAGGCGGGGGCCTCAAACTAGTGTCCTGCGTGCCACATTTGGCCCACGGGCCGCGTGTTTGAGACCCCTGGCTTAAGGTAATAAGCATGGGGCATTACTGATGCCTATTGACTAGAATAAAACGTGACTTTTAAAAAGGCCGCATTTTATATTATTAGCTCCTATACCGTTCACAGCTAGCGCCACAAACCCGAAGTCCTTTTAAGCACTCACGAGTGTGAACTGGGCGTGCCTGGAGGCGAGCCGTGGGTGGGATACACAGATTGTTCTCACAGGAAGCACGAAATCCAAAGAAATACAGCTGAATAGGTGCGGATTCTGGAAGAACTAGAAAGCTTTGTGTGCTGGTTATTGTGTGTAGCTGCTCTATAGGAGTCCACAACTCAATAAAAAGGGCCAAAATAATTACTTTCAAATATGAAAGTAATTTAATCTCCAAAAGGGAAGCACTGCAAAAAAATGTTTTTCTTTTTTACAGTTGTTGTATTAATTGCAACTATAATTAATGACCACATTAAGTTTCTAATATGGCTTCCACCAGCGTTAATTCCTGAAAAAGCACAGAGTTTCTAAACATCTGATAAGAAATGCAAAAAAAAAAAAAAAGTCCCAGATACCAAACAACAGGTGCCGGGAAGGAGAGTGACAGAGCCTGCAGCCGTTGTGGAATGAAGTGATTAGCCATCTTAATTAGCTGTCGTCTTTGGCCCTGGCCTTCTCTGCATGATGGAAAGTTGTGCTCAGAGGATCAATATGGAGTTAAACAACAGCCACCCACAAGGCTCCTCTTCATCAACTATTCCTTCACTTGGAAGCTACGTATATGGCTAGGCGGCGCGGCCGTTTAGGGTAGAGGACGCCACGCAATTACTTAACTGGCGTCTGATTGGTCAATTTACTGAATTGGTGTTGCAGCTCTTGGTTTTTGGAGGAAGCGTCGTCATATTTTGTGTTTGCTTATATCTCCGATCCCTCGTGGAGTATTTCGTTGGCGTGCTAATGAGGCAGTAAAACTATCTGGTATGTTGTGTGTGATGTTAACGCATAAGAATCCACAGCCATTTGTGATAAAGTAAAACCACGGGTGGTACGCCACAGACCGAGTGGAACATTTCATGTTTTAGGTGAAATTTGCCCGAGGATATTCATTTTCAACCCATTTTAGACTTGTCAGCTATGTTCCTTAACTTTGCCTAATATGGTAATGTTACACAACGCTAACACTGAAAATGACATTTTTTTAAACCACGTTTATATTAACATAATATTTTTATTTTTATTTTTATTTTTATTTTTATTTTTATTTTTATTTTTATTTTTATTTTTATTTTTATTTTTATTTTTATTTTTATTTTTATTTTTATTTTTATTTTTATTTTTATTTTTATTTTTATTTTTATTTTTATTTTTATTTATTTTTTTATATTTTCAATTTTGTATTATTTTTTATTTTTATTTATTTTTTTTATTATTATTATTTATTTATTTTTTTTATTATGAAATCCCAGCCTTTTTTTCAAAAGCTGTCCCATTTGAGGTGATTTCATCCAAAAAAGGTTTGTTTCTACCTTTTTCCGTTCTTTAGCAATCAGCAGTAGAACATAGGTAAGTTTTGGTAAAATATCAGTTCTCAACAAAAAAGGAAGAAAAACAGCTTTTCACTTTGACGCAAATTTAGCCATATATATTTAGCCAGTGTGTCGAAATAGCAAAAAACTACATAAAAAACACGAAAATAACAATTTATGTTGTCCCTGTGTTTGCGTGTGTTCCCAAAAAGCGCCATTGTAAGTTATCCATATCCTGTTATAGTCACATGACAGCACTCAACAAAACATTTCCTGTGCTTCATTTAGTTCACACTGCAGGGTATGATGTCCTATTCTGATTGGACATCGCGTCCAGGAAGTGAATATTTGTGGTATTGCGTATTTATGGCAATTTTATTTAAACTGAGTCAATATTTTCATAACTTGCTCACATTGATGTGATCTTCCTCACTCACACAGATTTTCAGTATTCAGATAACAGGAAGAATTTTTGCCTCCATCTGTGAGCACTTTAACTCCAACCTTGGCGACTTTTTGACGTATCAGCGATACATGACCCTCACATTTCGACTGCTGTAGGATCGGAGATACACCTACGAATGTTCACACTGACCTGAAAAAAATCAAATACAGGTCACATATGAACAAAAAAATGGAATCGTCCTGCAGTGTGAACGTAGCCCAAGGGACCCAATGAGTTCAAATCCAGCACAAAGCTGTGTCGGACACATTTTATGATTTTTAATGTGACAGGTTCTTATGGGTTAAGGCAATTTCTATTAGTTGGGGAAGCCTTTAATGCTGTTATTATAATAAGAGTGAATGAATAACACGAGTGATATAAAAATTGTAATTTACCAACGTGAACTTATCTATTTTTGCAGTGGCTTGCATTTTACTGTGCCAATTAGCAACCAGGGAAAAACAGGTCTGTGACCCAGTTTGGTCCCAGCACTCAAGTTTGGGAAAAGTAGCTTTGAGGCATAGTCCCTGCGATGGTGTAGGAAGATCAAGGTGGCACAAGATCACAATTAATGCAGATTCAATTATTAGTGGGAACAATTAGGATTTGGGAGTTTTTCAGGTGGGTGAGTCTCCTTCCTTCATAATAAAAACATTATTATTATTAGGCCCTGTGATGGGATAATGATTGCTTACAATATATATTGTTTTTTTTCCCTTTTCCTATACTGTCAATATGATGATTCAGAGGTCCCAAACAAAGACTCTGAAACCTCCTTTAAAATGTAAAAAAAAATAACCCCTATTCACAGATTAGCACAGAATTTTGCG
Organism: Doryrhamphus excisus; assembly: GCF_030265055.1. NCBI lineage: Eukaryota > Metazoa > Chordata > Actinopteri > Syngnathiformes > Syngnathidae > Doryrhamphus > Doryrhamphus excisus. Next base: position 19,616,664 of record NC_080468.1, on the reverse strand, counting down.
GAGACATATATACCTGTTCTCATCCCTACTCCCAAAATGTTCTGTGTCGACGGGTCTGAACTGGAGTTTATGACCTGTTACAAATATCTTGGCCTCTGGTTGGACCCGTCCCTTTCCTTCACCACCCATATCAAGCACTTTGTCCTCTTTCAAAATGTCCATCTTGCCCATTTTTGATTATGGTGACACCATCTATATATCAGGGGTGGGCAAACTACGGCCCGGGGGCCACATCCGGCCCGCCAAGTGTTTGAATACGGCCCGCCCAATCTTTCCAAAGTATTTCATTTAAACTCAACATACAACCTGGCATCATGGCCTGAGCCAACCTTTTGATGGTTTTATCAATTTCGTTTTTTGACATGGTCTGTTGTTTACAAAGTGCTCCTGAAAAAAGGGACACAAGCACATAATAATAATAATTATTATTATTATCATTATTAGATTATTATAATTATTATTAGAACTATTATGATTATTATAATTATTATATTAATGCTAATTATTATATTAATTATATATAATATTATTGTTATATTTGCATATTTTACATAATAATAATATAATAATGATTATTTTAATTTTATTGTAATTATTATAATATTTTATTATTTTAAAAATATTTAAATATAAATATAAAATAATAAATAATATTAGCAGATTGCATGACAATTTTACAGATACAATAATACCAGGTGGACTGTTACGTGTAAACTACATAGTCTGCCCCCCCCCCGTAAATTTTGTCATATCAATGAGTCAAAAAGTTTGCCCACCCCTGATCTATATGCTGCATTTGTAAATAAGAATTTGTTCTTAAATTGCTTGCCTGGGTAAATAAAAGTAAAATAAAATAAAAATAAATAAATGAGAGAACGTACGAAAAAGTCTGAAGAACTGATGTTTGCAAGCACAAGGGAACACTGTATAGCGGTATTTATTTTATTTTAGTAGGACGTCTATCATGGGTCACACAGCTAGAGGACCTGGGTTCGATTCCTCTCTCGGGCATCTCTGTGTGGAGTTTGCATGCGTGGGTTTTCTCCGGGTACTCCGGTTTCCTCCCACATTCCAAAAACATGCTAGGTTAATCGGCGACTCCAAATTGTCCATAGGTATGAATGTGAGTGTGAATGGTTGTTTGTCTATATGTGCCCTGTGATTGGCTGGCTGTGTTATTATTCCTGATTGGTATCAACATCTCTTATCTTTTTTTCTTCACATTCAGTCTTTTTGCTCAATTTTTTTGTTTTATTCTATTTCAAGTGGTCAGTAAAAACCTCCATATTGACGTAGTATTTCCTTATCTTTGTGTTTTGTCTTTTCACAGCTTCCATGTTAAGGACACATGACTATCTTGATGTTCGCCGTAACACACTTCAACATTTGTTATTTCCCCACCAACACACACGTGGCGCCAAATCCACCGAGTGTCTGCGTTTTATTTGTTTTTCTTGATGACCTTTGTCTTCTTTGTCACCGTGTCAAGCAGGATAGAACAGCCAATGATTATGGAGAAGACGTCCGGGAAGCAATATCCAATCTTCAGTGAGGGGAGAAGTCTCCTCATAGGTATTAAATTGACTATTCATTGGTGTGTACGTCGCAGCAGCCACCACAAATCCAATATAAATGTCCCATTCTAGGACGGCACAGTTTGACTGTCAACTGACTGCAATCAGGGATTGTCGGCGAGAGATTAAAAGATATTTTCCTCTTCAGGCGGAGTAAATTGGTTTTGGATTAAGGCTGATTGATTGCTGCTGAGGTATACAGCAGTCTGTTTGAAATGTTCAGTTTGGAACACACGAGTCATTTCAGCCCAAGCTACTCAAGGAAATCGCACCGGATGGAATCGATAGATATTATGTCGCGGTTAGAATTGCACTGTTCAAGGTTATCATCGATAAACGCTGGGATGGGTTCTATTCCAAGGGAGTTTGACTCGCAGTCAGGAGATCGTGGATTCGGAACATGGACATGTGTGGAGTTTGCAAGTTCTCTTGTTGTTTGTCTATATACTGTATGTGCGCTGTGATTGGCCAGTTCGTACCTGGCCTTTAGCCGGAACACAGCTAGGATAAGCTCCAGCATATACGCGACCCCCAATGAGGACAAGTGGCATAGAAAATGGATGATTGGAGCTATTACACTAACGATAAAAACCATAGTAAACTATCACATTGATGCTAATGCTACGCTAACTTTGTTACTCATTCAATACCGCGGCTGTATTTATACGTTTTTATAATCCCAACCTGATGCCAAGAGCGTATTTTGACGTGTTATTCTGCAAGAGGCAAAAAAAAAGTGATGATGCAACTCTCCACTAATGCATGATCACTTCAGAGCAATTTTAAGTATCGTGGCGTGAGCCAGCGTGCAATTTTTTTTTTTTACTTGATGGGATTTTTCTCTTTCTATTCATTTCTACATCCTTCCCAGTCCTCCTATGAAAAATGACAGAAAGAACATTGGAAATTACAACAAGGAGTCTAATAATATTTACATTTACAATAAAAACTGCAGATTTCTTTACCCATAAAAACAGCCACAATGCGGCAGGAGTGCATTTGAGCCTTGAAAGATGAGTCCAAATGGTCTAAATTGGCTGTGATTTAAATTTTTGTGCCTATTTTTGATTATTTCCTGGCACTTTGGGTCAAACACATGAGTGAATTTAAAGGTTAATGTTTTTTCTGTTGAGTTTTGTCATTTGACGTCATGAAATTCCACATGATTTTAAAACGGCAGCTAGATTTTTGGCCCCAAAAAGCTGAACATGTCCAGGCGGAGGACAATGTCTGATTACGTGTTGAAATGTATTATAACTTGCACTGATAGACATCGATATGTACGGTATTTCCCCATAGAAGCAACATTTTTACAGTCTATACTTTTTGATATCATGCCATTGACCTGCCCTATGAAGTCGCCAGATTAAGGGATTAGGAGAAAGCAGATGAGCTGTCACCATTCAGTATTTTTTTTTTTACTTCATTCACAGGGGTCCATGTGATCTCTGAGGTACTGTGATGCTTCATTCCCCCAAAAATTGATTTGTCAGTAGGCGTCTTAACCCACTGCGAAGCGGGTTAGTTCTACAGCCCGGGTTACCATAGTGACATGTCCCGCTGAAAAGTATATTGGCTTTGTGATGAACCTGAAGATGCTTTGCTATCCCCAAATCCTTCATGGCTCAAGCACTATGGAGACAGTTCAGGGGAGTGATTCGGAAACCGACCCCCCCCCCAAAAAAACACACACATACAATCTTTTGGACTAGTCTCAGCACAAAATATGGATTTTGGGACTGGTTACAAAACGGTTAAGGTGCCACAAAAGCAAGTCACAAAATCCTCCATGGACTGGGTGCGCTTATTCCTGAACAGTAGCTGTGGGCGAGTGCAAATTAGGATGGTGCAAATTTTGGTATCAACCCAATACCAAGTAAATACTAGTAATACTAGTATTGATGACACTGATGATACTGACACTTTTTCTTGAAAATCTTCAAGATCCTTTAATAAAAGTTTGATTTGTTGATTCCAATCATATGAAAATAGCAAACATACTGGAGAACAAAAATATTATTAGCTTGCTAATAAATGGAATACTGTACCCGGAAGTCAGATGATGTCATCAACAGTTGGGTGTGTAGTTCTTTGCTAGCTAACACAGTTGTCCTCTGCATTTTTTTCTAACAGGTTATTATTGTTTCTGATGTGGGGTAATTGAAACCTGCAATAAAAGCCTGTTGTTTTGGCAATTTTTTGAAAACCTTTGATTGAGTGAAGACGCAAAAATTCGGACCGCAATACGATGAGGGACAACTGTAAAAGGTTATTTCTTATGGGAATAATAACTGATTCGATTACAGTACATTTTGGTTTGAGTCCGATTAATGACGCTAACCAAGGTTCCACAGTATATATATATATAAATACAGCAATAACATACAATATAACAATATCAACAAATTAATACAATTATTCCCTTTTGAAACACACAAAAATAAAGTCAATAGTGCAAAATAAGTATCCTATACCGATGCGACCATTTGTATCGATACCATTGATATTTGGATTCATATGCCGCCCCTAATCTCATAAAGGAATATCTATAAGACTTTGACTACATTGTTATATTAATGCTATACATCTACATAGCATAACATACAAATAAAAAAACAATTTGAGTAAACGTCTAGAACTTAAATGAGCAACCAAACACAAACATTGAACTGCTGTTTCAATCATCGTCTGTGCTATGAATGTTTTTTTTGCGATTCAGAGACAAATGAACGAATGAAATCCCCTGTAAAAAACGTCCCAGATCTTTGACTCCTCATGTTCCCCCAGTTTTATATTCCAACTAAATGAATAGACGTTTGAATTAAGTAATTTCCATGAACCCTCTGAGGAGTAATGAGAAGGGTCAGTACTCTTTGGCTCAGTCACTCTTTGGATTTGCTAAGTTCCCTTCTGACCTATTACTGAAGGAAGGTGATTCTCCGGACTTTTTTGAATGTCTCTGGAACTTCTCTGTCTGTTTAAAGACAAAATTGGCCTGTGGGGGGCAGAGGAGAAGTTGTCATTAAAAAGACGTATCCCTTGACCCCTCTTGAAGGTCGTATACTGGCAGCAATTATTAAAGTGTGTCTTTAAGGAGAGCCTTTGCTGGTCGTTAGCGTGGAAAGTCCCCCTGGGTTATCTCCCCCTGGAGGGGTAGGCGTGTGTGTGTGGAAGGGTGTGAAGGGCCGAGGCCTAGTGCTTAAAATCCGGAATGACCTGCGAGTCATCGTACCGGTGGACCCCGCTTATGTCGACAAACCGTCAAGGTCGACCAGCTCATCAGTCAGTCGTGGTGACATCGACATAAAGTACACTTTTAGCAACATTAGCGGTCATTTATATAAACAAGGAGTCTGTTTATTACTTACTGTTAATTACTGTTATGACTTTAGTTTGGGTCGAGTGGTTAGCGCGCAGGCCTCACAGCTAGGAGACCCGGGTTCAATCCCGCCCTTGGTCATCTCTGTGTGGAGTTTGCATGTTCTCCCCGTGCATGCGTGGGTTTTCTCCGGGTACTCCGGTTTCCTCCCACATTCCAAAAACATGCTAGGTTAATTAGCCACTCCAAATTGTCCATAGGTATGAATGTGAGTGTGAATGGTTGTTTGTCTAGGATAGACCCCCACAACCCTGATGAGGATAAGTGGTAGAAAATGAATGAATATCCCAAAATGATTGAAGGGTAAACAAGCATCGGTTTAGGTAACACCCTCTACTGTGTTTACTTGGTATTGGATCGATACCAAAATCTCTAGAATCGCCCAACCCCGGTCAAAGTGCCCCTGCTTTTTAAAACAGCAAAATATTCATGGTCAAAAATCACAAAATTATTCAAGGAGCTTGGAAATATTCAAGTAAAAAGTATTGGTATGAGCGTTTACTTGGTATCAGATCGATACAACAATTTGCAGTATCGCCCACGCCTTGTGAACGTTCTTGTAAAAGTGCAAAAGAATAACTGCTCCTTTTTTGCACATTGCACTATTAGAATACTGCACTCTTTGGTTTTACAGTTACTGTCAGAGGAATTATTTAAGATAAAAGACATGATGGAAAGGAGGAAAAAAGCTTTCCCCTGACAGATATTATCACTACAAGCTTTTATGGGATTTTTTTTTTTACTTCCTAGTCACTCAGGGTTTTTTTTCTTTTTTTTTTTTGTTACTGACTCCCAGTGTCAGCTGGAGTGAGCGCACTGCTAAGTCTGGCTTCACTACAAAAGGTTAGCAGATCTGACTGTCAATAGGGTCTTGTGGGTGGGAGGAGACATGGAGGTGAGGTGGTGAAGGTGGTGGGTAGTGATGGGGAGGAGGCGCTTTGAGAGAAAGAGATACTTTGATATTTCGGAATGTAAGGAGGGTGAATGTGGAGAACTGGAGGTTGGGGATCTAATTACCGGGCCATAATTGGGGGCTGGGGAATAGGGTTGCCGTCCTCTCAACTCGCTGCAGATCAATTATGTTAAGAGAACATCTGTAAGTAGAGCTTAATGAGGTCCATTAGAGCAACATGCGCTGCCTTCCCTAACGGTGCTTGTCAGCTTCTAGGATGAGCTGGAGTGTGCTGCTGACTGGGGACCTGGTGGAGGGGCTTAAATAGCAGAGCCGGGCTCCACTTCTAAACCAGTCAGACGGCGGTGGAGAGGAGTCCGGTACTGGAAGCTGGAGTTAAGGCATCCACCGAAAAAAAACAAACACCGGACGTGAGGAAGTTGGACTCGTCTTGAACACCCCCTGTCTGCACCTCAAGGTATGTGTTTTAAGCGCGTTTGTGACTTTAAACCTGTGCGTAAAATGTGCGTAAAAGTGGGATTTCCCTATATCGTATAGTAATACTAAATCAAATTAATCATTCAAATAAAACCACATCATGCATTGTGGGTTCTACCGCTGCATCCGTCCTCCATGCGCACTGAGGATGAGTAATTGGCGGAACGCGTGTGAGTGAAAGGCGGGTGGAAGGTGGCGGCAGCCTCGCACGCTCTGCAGCAAATTGCGTGATTACCCGTGATAGGCTGACTTGAAATAATTCAATCCATGACAAAACCTAATTACGGGCAGGTAATACCCCTGTCAGCTTTAATGCATCTCATCACTCATAATGGCGCGCCGAGAGCATTTTATGACCCATCTCATTATCCCTGCTTTTTTTGGAGGCTCAAACGCTGCATGCCTGCATGTCTCCTCACCATCACAATGGGTTTTTTTCTTCAATGGAATAACTTTGGCTTTGGGAGTATTATTTACTGTACTTGTGTCCAATGATAACTAACATATGATGTGATGTGTTTAGGTGCTAGAACCACAATTTAGATCAACTACAGTTTAAACAAAAATATCATGTTTCGACTTTTTATCACAATACAATCTATTAATATATTGTAATTGGGGGAAAAAAAACATCACAGTAATCAACACAGTTATTTTTCTATTCGGCTTGGAGTCGTCAGGATGCTTAATTGATTGTCGCATTGTACTATTTGTTTTTACATCTGTTCAATTTGGAGCCGCAAAAAGTCAGGACTCTTAATCGAATGTTGAAAAGATGTACAGTATACGTCAATATAGCGCAAGTATTGTAAAAATATAGTGACTTTTTTTTTTTAATTTATGTATCTGTTCAAATTGGAGCCAGATCAACTTGGCAGGATGCTTAATCGATCGACAAAAGATCTCAATGTATCTCAACGTAGCACAAATATGGTAAATGTTGAGTCACTTTGTAGGCAGGACACTCAATCGAATGTCGAAAACACACTAAAACTCGAGTGACTTTTTGTCAGGATGCTTAATCGAACGTCAGAAGAAAGAAAAGTGTTGCAAAAGTTGAGTGACTTTTTGGGCAGGATGCTTAATCAAACACAGAAAAGCAGTATGCAAAGCAGTATAAAAGCAATGTGACAGTATTCTGAAAAGTGGAGTGTTTTTACTATTTACTTTTTTCTTTAGAGTTATCCTCACATTGTGTGTGGAAGTGGTATTTTTTTGTTTTACTCTGTCTGAAACACTTTCTTCGGGATAGTATAAAATTGTAAATTGTAAATTGGAGAGGCTAACTAGTTAGCTTGGTAGCTTGCTATGCTAACCGTGGCTGTCTCTTATGTCCCTTCAGTGATCCCGTAGCCTGCTCAATATGGTCTAAACAAATAATAATAATAATGTATTAATGTTATAATAATGTAAAGGTGACTATAGGGGTGTTATTTAATGTCTACAGGGCTCTAACAAAAATGTAAGTTTTAAACTTTGAAAGTCATAAACAGGTTTTCTATGCTCCAGCTATTTTTTATGAATATCAAATCCTACTTTGCGGAAATGTACTTATCACGGTCGGTGTCAAGAACGGGTTAACCATCAACCAGTTGATGACTGTATTCAATTTGGAGCCCAATGAAGTCGACAGGAAGTTGAATCAAACGACAATAGCACAAAAGTTGAGTGACTTTTTTTTTGGCAGGACACTTAATCGAATAGCGAAAAGACGTATATTTGAATATAGTGAAATTTGAATTGTTTTTTTTAGCAGTATGCTTAATCTAATATCAAAAAGATGTGTAGTATTTGAGAGTTGATTGACTTTTTTTTTCAAAAAAATTTGGTTAGCGCGCAGGCCGCACAGCTAAGAGATCCGAGTTCTCCCCGTGGATACGTCGGTTTTCTCCGGGTATTCCGGTTTCCTCCCACATTCCAAAAAACATGCTAGGTTAATTAGCGACTCCAAATTATCCATAGGTATGAATGTGAGTGTGAATGGTTGTTTGTCTATATATGTGCCCTGTGATTGGCTGGCTCACCAGTCCAGGGTGTACCCCGCCTCTTGCCTGAAGACAGCTGGGGTAGGCTCCAGCACCCCTGCGACCCTCGTGATGATAAGCGGTAGAAAATGAATGAATGAATGAATGAATGAATGAATGAATGAATGAATGAATGAATGAATGAATGAATGAAAATCCATATGCAGTGCTTGAAGTATCCTGAAAGTTTTTGCCAGGATGCTTAATGGAACACCGAGAAGACGTATATATCTCAATATAGCACAAGTATAGTAAATATGGTATTTGGAGCCTGAATGAGTTTTTTGGTTGGTTTGATACTCAAACCTTGTTTTTTTTTACATATTTTCCAAACTTTTAAAGTAGTGTTACACACTTTTTGATAGTTTTATGGTCACAACAAAAAAAAAAGTGTTAGTTCTGCAGCTGTTGTGTACTAAATGATGTTGAGAGGAGGTCTGGATTCTGCTGAATTGGGCTCACTTTGATGGACTTTATTGGCTGGTTGGTTCACTTGGAGTACCGCTGCCTTTTGCTTTCGTACGGTAGAAAAAGCGGCGATTTGGGGGAAGCCGCTCAGATTAGACGGTGGCTGCACCGCGGAGGAGAAGCATCTCTTTGTCGGGCTGTCATTCGTCTCTCTCTCTCTCTCTCTCTCTCTCTCTTTCTCTCTCTCTCTCCCCTCCTCTCTCTCTCTTTTACACACACACACACACAGCTCCACACTTGAGCGCAAAACGCCCCACTCGCAGCTTGAATCTCGCGTTTTCCACATCGAAACCCGCACCTTGTTTTTATATTTTTATGCTCTGCGCGTCGGAATTGGAACCCCTCCTTTCCAGCCTCGTCCGATATCAACACATAGGCTCCAAACAGTACACACATAGGCAGCATTCAACAAAGCCAGCTGCTCTCCGGACCCTGCGGTGCATGGTGCATGCTGCCTGAAGCGGCTCAACAAATGCAGAAAAGGGACAAAAGTTTCGGTAAGGCTCTTTCTCCTGTGGCTTTTGGGCTTGTGTGAGCGTTGGATGTGTTCGCTGCAACACCGCACAGTTGGATCCGAACTGCCGCTGCTCCAAATCCTCATTTTTTTACCACCAAATAAGGCGTTGAAATGAGCGGCGTGTGCGCGCCTTAGAGTCGATACACGTTATTGGCTTTTAGCAGCACTCCGCTGCCATGGCAACAGTAATTAAAACTGATAGCGATAATAATAGTGTCGGAGGTGGAGGGGGGGGGGGGTCCTGGTTTCTGTCCTTCATCCGGTCGTGATGCATGTGACCGACCGGGAGGACTGGCAGGCTTCAACCCACAATGAGTGGAGAAAAGCGGCTAAAGGGAAGGGAGGATAGGAAGCTCAACGAGGCGGACGATACGGTACATTTGGGGATCGATCCGATTCGATTAGCGGTATTTCCGATACTGGTACTTTTTACATGACATTTTTCATTTCATTTCATGAATTTGTTGATTATGATTATAATCTGAACTTTTTGTGAGCAATTTATAACCATAAAAAACAAAATCACACTAAAACGTAAATATTGAAATACTTACAAATAAGCAGAAGAGAACTATACTAAAAGATATCATAATGCTAGACATTGATATGACATTAACACCGCTTATGTCGACGTGCAGATTGACTCATACGGGAAATTTTGGTATTGATCCGATACCGAGTCAATACTTGCCGATACTTCAAATTTGTTTGATTCATTTTTTATTTATTATTTTATTATTTATTTATTTATTTTTCTTTTTTTTTTAAATCTGAACAAAACACAAATAACACTAAATAACGTCATGACAATGTCAATAAAACAGCTAATTTAAACTTTTTGTCTCTAATGTATTTTATAATCATAATTTGATGGTTTAAACTGCATCATAATAATATATCAGTATCATTCAGCTGGTATCAAAGTGATACTGATCAAGCATTGGTATCGGTGGTATCGATGTGTGTATCGATCCAACCTCCCCTTACTAAACTGATATCATTAAAGCTCCGAGCAGCTGTGATTCCTCTTTTCCCTTTATGGAAGCTTTTGTTCAAGCACTCCCACCCCCACGCACCGGCAATCGGAAAAGCCAAGTGGCCGAATTCCTGCCATGCTTCTCCGCTTCTTCTTCTTCGAGTTGATTGCACAGTAAAAAAAAAAAAAAAAAAGGGGGGGGGGTGGTCTTTTGGTTTGGTAATGAGCAGCGACTTTGTAGTGTTAACGAGGCTGCATGCAGGACGGATCAGTGCAAGCCGAACAGGCGCGGCTGGAGAGGAGAGGAACCCGGGCACCCCGCTCTCTAAATCCAGCCAATTAACAAATCAACAGCGGCAACTCTGTGGAACAAATTAGACCCGCTCACCGGCGCACCGCAACTGGATTTATACTGTACGTGCACGTCATGCCGGGGGTCTAACATGGGAACACTGCTTATGCTACTTTAAAAACTACTGTGCGTGTACCTTGTTACCAAAAGTTGACACAAATATTCATATTTAAATGTCATGAAAAGTTATTCAGGGTTTAAAATACATATGCATTCTCATGTACTGATGTGCTTCAAACACTTGTGGGGGCACATTACAAAAAGACACAAAAGGAATAAAAATAAATCATGGAACTCTTATTGAAATGCACAAATTCTAAGGATGCACACTAAATTTTGTAAAAATGATGCATTCATAATGTACTGATATTAATGCATGTCACTAGTTCTTACAAAACACTTGTGGGTGCACAAATCTATACATACAGTATGTAGTAGAAATAGATCAAGTGGCTCTTATTCAAAATGCAAAAATACTGCGATTAATCAGGGGTGTTCAAAGTGTGGTCCAGGGGCCGTTTGTTGCACGCTGATTGCTTTTTATGGTCCAAGGGATGAGTATAAGAATACAAATTCAATTAAGTAAAGTGTTTTATGAAAACAGACAAAAATTGTTTTAAAATATATTATTAGGTATTTCCAAGTATTCCTAAAAGAAAAAAAAATGCACTGTTTTTGGTTGTTATTATCCCTAATGACAGTTGTTTTAATACATATGTTAACTGTAATAATTCTGTACATTTTCAAATATTCTGAGAAAATGTACATACTGCTCGTTCATACCCCAAACTGTCAAAAATTTGATCAAAAATAGATCAACACTTAAATATATCCGAAATATAAACCTCAGGCATAGGTGTGTGGTTGCTATAGTCAAACATACACATAAACTGACACATTTTCAATGTATGGGTGACAAGGTCTCACAAGATTAAAAAAATGACAAAATTCATCATTCAGAAAAAACGTCTCACAATAATTAATTAATTAATTAATTACACAATTGACACATTTTTAACATTTTGCCGGCTTCCATGTATTGCCACTTGGTTCAGCACCGAGACGCTTCATAGAAAGGCTTGAGCTGCTGAGAGATGGAGTGAGACCTCTTGTCAGTCGTACTCTGTCTCTGTGGGGGTAGGCGGGACTGCTATAGCATACATACAGCAAAAGAGTGGAGTCTCGTGAGGAGCAATTAGGAGGAAAACAAATGATTGCAAAGCCAAACGCCACAGCCCTCATGTGGGAATATTAATAATGACCGAGGTGAGCCTGTCAACATGAGCAAGGCGGCCTGCGGATTGTTCCAAAGAGACGTTTGCTCGGCAAATAAATACAAACGGAACCGTGCAAAATGGTGTGCATTCACAGTGTGTTATTGTACACATAGTTAGTTTAGTTTAGTTTAGTTTAGTACATCGTCAAAGAAATGCTGCTCTTTAATACAGTGGAAATGCTGCAAACATTAAACAGACCTAAATGCTTGTGAGAAAATACATGTCAAAAATGCATTTAAGTGGTTTATTTGATCTAAAAAAATGTAGACAATATTGTTTTGGGTCAATTTGTGGGACAATAATTGGGACAATAAAAATGCATTATTTTGTGACTCGGTTAAATTAAAAAAAGTTTGCTTCTACAGTCAAATCTTTTGGTTGTACTTTTCTTAAAATCACGTATTGTCTCGTTCTCGGAGACCCCATCGATACATTTTCTATGCTGCTTATCCTCACTAGGGTCGGGGTCGCGGGTATGATGGAACCTATCCCAGCTGACTTCGGTCGAGAGGCTACGTACACACTGGACCACTCAATCGCAAGGCACACATAGGCAAACAACCATTCAGGCAAACAACCATTCACACTCTCATTCATCACATTCATACCCATGGATGATTTGGGGAGAACATGCAAACTCCGCACAGAGAATCAAACCCAGGTCTTCCTGATCCCCTGACTGTGTGGCCTACATGCGCTCAACAGTAATCGAGAAAGTTGACATTTTTTAAATGGAAGTATAACGTCAATACACATAACCAAAACACACTAAAAGTGCTGCCCAGAGTCTATTTTCCGCACCTAAACATATGTTAAAATTACTATTATTATTCATGAATTTATTATTAATATATTAATAAGATATCTTATTAGATTTTACCCTAATTTCTAAAATCTAAGTTAAGATAAACTAATTCTATTAAATTGCCTACTATGTAAAAAGAACATGAGGATTATTGTAACTAAATATAAATGCAACACTTCTGGTTTTACGATCCCTTTGCTCCCAATCGGCCTTTTATTGTGACCACCTCTGTAATAATTAGTCTCGATATGCCCCACCTGTGAGGTGAATGGATTGACCAAAGGAAAAGTGATTCAAACACTTCTGTGAACAATATTTTAGGGAGCTGGACCTTTTCTCTACATAGAAGTTTTACATTTTGACGGGAGCAAAAACAAAAGTGTTGTGTTTATATTTTTGTAGAATGTATTTAAAAGGTGTGTCATGATTTGGAACTCTTTAGGAATATTGTGTGTCTGTGTGAATGGGGGACAAAAGGAAAAAAGGGGGGGGTATGCCACTCCTCCGGGAATAGTGGGAGAATACTAATTCCAGCCTGGTGCAAACCCCACCACCCCTTTTTTTTTTTAGTTGGTCCCCCAGTGGACCAACAAAGGCGCTCCGCGGAGAGCTCAGCCCCGAACAATACAGAAGGTCTGCAAAGCTTCTCGTCTGTGGCCACGCCCTCTTTAAACACAGAGGCCGTGTTTAAAAGCACTGTCCGGATCTGCCATGTGAAACTTGTCTATTGTGTCTGTGCTGTTTGTTGTCGTTTACAACCCCACCGTAATTTGCATGTCTTAGCATTAAAAGAGGTTATTTTATTTATTTCACATATATTTTATTATTACTACTCATTAACACATAAGAAGCCAACACTTTAAATGTTTGAAAATGGTCCGACACTTGACTTTAAGTCGTCTTACTTTAAGTCGTCTTACTTTAAGTCGCGGGTATGCTGGAGCCCATCCTAGCTGTTTTTCATACTCAGTCATTCATAAAAATCTTATAAGAAAACAAGACAAATGTTACAAGAATAAAACTATAATGCAACAACAAGTAAGAATAGAATTGTAGTGTTCTTACGAGAAAATAAGTACAGTAAACCTCGGATATATCGGATTCAATTGTTCCCACTGGTTTTGTCCGATATAAGCGAAATCCGTTATATGCGTATACCGGAAAATGTCCGTTTTACGCATATATCGGACTTATATCCGGTATATGCGTAAATGGGATTTTATCCGTTATGAAAAGGCACTTCCTTGACTATGTTTCCAATGTACCTGGACGCGCAGGCAACGCTGCAAACGCTGCAAATGACGTCGTATAGCGGCCTGTCACGATTCGGCGAATCGGGAGCGCCACGATGCAGCCATCCGATATATGCGAGGGAAATTTAATGGAAATGCATTGGAACGGGACTGGAGATTTTGTCCGAAATAGGCGAAATCCGTTATAATAAAATCCGATATATGCAATGAATTTTTATTGGAAATGCATTACAGAAAAATTGGTTCTTTTTTATCTGACCGTTTTATCTGAGCGAATTTCCGATATATCCGAGTCCGATATATCCGAGGTTTACTGTACTACATTTTCCATGATGCTTTGAGTGCACCTTCAGGAACTAATACCACGTTTTGAAGTCTTATGCAGCAATCATGTTTTGACTGTATGGACCCTCCGCTATCACTGATCCGTCTGTCCGTTGTGAGCGAATTTCCGATATATCCGAGTCCGATATATCCGAGTTTTACTGTATTGCTGTATGAATAATGTCTGATAGTTTTCTATGAAAAAGTTCTCGTCTTAATCTCTCTGTGTCTGGACTTTTGGCAGGTATACAAATGCTTTCCGTCCAGCCGGACACGAAGCCAAAAGGCTGTGCCGGCTGCAACCGGAAGATCAAGGACCGCTACCTGCTGAAGGCCCTCGACAAGTACTGGCACGAAGACTGCCTCAAATGTGCCTGCTGCGACTGCAGGCTGGGCGAGGTGGGCTCCACGCTCTACACCAAAGCCAACCTCATCCTCTGCCGGAGAGACTACCTACGGTAAGAGCTGACGCCGTCACCCGCGGCAAACGTTCCAACATGTGCAATGTGCCATTCGGCGTCACTGACCATTTGCAGAGCTAATGATATTAGTCAGTTCACGAGGCTTATGTAAGTCATAGGAGTACTAGGTCTTGATGGTACGGGATTTTGGCCCCCGATCGGCATCACCTTGCGGGCGCAACACACTTGAAACTTAGATGAGAATGAGATGTCTTAATTAACCTTCCTCTTGTGTTAGCTTTCTGGTATCATCTCTTATGTTAACGGGTCGGTTTTGACCCGTGTATTAAATCAGCTATAAAATACACTAAAAATAATAAGTTACCATCAAATTTGGTTACCTTCTTAGGCTACCTCATCCATGAAAAAGTTGGTTTTGATACTTTTGGTGTGGGCATGTAGGCCTTTTTTTGTCACTATACCCCTCCATTTCAATTTCCAAAAATGGTCATATGAACCTCAAAAGAATCATATTCATAAATTGAAGGTTTTTTGTTAGCTGGCTATTACTGAGGGCTATAGAACATATCTCTTAAATCAATTAGTTTTATTTATTTTCTCAGTTTAGTATTAATCACTAAAGAAACATCGATGGTGTTTGGGTGAATTTTGACCCATTATTATTAATGTCAAGAAAAGGTAGAAAAAGTGATTGTTTTCAGCAACAGAACTTTAGTATAAAGTGAAATAAAAAAGCAGAACAGGTCCAGATCTTGGTTCACTGTACTTCTTGCCATTTTTTCCATGATCCAAATTGTAAATATGAAATCACCCTTGTTTTTCTGCTATTATATTGGAAAAATTATCAAAATGAAAAATCCCCTGAAGCTTCCATGATGAGAAGAGGAGCTGGTTGTCATTGTGTTGGCTAATTGTACACTTATCATTTCAGTTT
Source organism: Doryrhamphus excisus (assembly GCF_030265055.1). NCBI lineage: Eukaryota > Metazoa > Chordata > Actinopteri > Syngnathiformes > Syngnathidae > Doryrhamphus > Doryrhamphus excisus. The sequence goes on along the minus strand of NC_080468.1, from coordinate 19,600,969 downwards.
TGGCTCCAAATATTGCTTTTATAATCATATTATTATAACCGGGTCCAAACCGACCCTAACAATGCAGTGGTCATAATTTCAACCAGATTTTAAAATGTAGTAAAAGTTATTTTTTTGATTTTATTTTGTTGAAATAGACAAAGTCAAAAAGTAAAAATGCAATAAACAAATATTATGTGATTCTTTTTATGCATTAAAATGTAAAACGGGTCGGTGCCGACCCGAACACAAGAGGAGGGTTAAGGAGACATTGGTGGACCCTGAGCAGGACTTCCAGGTAGCATGGAGGTGGGCTCCTAGCGAAAGAGCAGTCGGTGAAGCCGCTGTCCCCCCCCCCCTTCCAACCACTGTTTACAATGTACTTGTAAATAAAGTTGTGCAACACTTCGATATGGCTCATGGAAAAATAGTGGAAAAGGCAGACAATGGATTCATTGTTCTCACTCACACGTCTTTAACTCTCATGCTTACATGCTTGTCTTTCACTTTCACTTTCACTTTCTATATGGGTGTGGCAAATATATATATGTATGTGTGTGTACTTTTGTTCTTAAACCTTATAAAACTTTATAAAAATTGACTACTTCTTGGATCGAGATGTATTGTACGTAGACACGATAGCGACAAGATATCAAGGGTGGCACCCGCTAAAATTAAAGAGAAAATTACCTTCCTCCTTTTCCTCCTCCCGGGAACGAAAACCACTAAAATCATCTTTTTCAGGGTAACAATTGAACAGTCTCAAAATTCCTTCATCACACACTTTGTCGGCCTCCCTCTCTCTAAAGCCATTCAGCTTGAGCTGTGCTCTTCATCACGCAGTAGTCCAGCCTTTCCAAGCCGATCAGTGATAGTGGAGGGTCCAAACAGTCAAAACATGATTGCTGCATAAGACTTCAAAACGTGGTATTAGTTCCTGAAGGTGCACTCAAAGCATCATGGAAAATGTAGTACAGTAAACCTCGGATATATCGGACTCGGATATATCGGAAATTCGCTCACAACGGACAGATAAAAAAGAACCGATTTTTCTGTAATGCATTTCCAATAAAAATTCATTGCATATATCGGATTTTTTATAACGGATTTCGCCTATTTCGGACAAAATCTCCAGTCCCGTTCCAATGCATTTCCATTAAATTTCCCTCGCATATATCGGATGGCCGCATCGTGGCGCTCCGATTCGCCGAATCTTGACAGGCCGCTATACGACGTCATTTGCAGCGTTTGCAGCGTTGCCTGCGCGTCCAGGTACATTGGAAACATAGTCAAGGAAGTGCCTTTTTATAACGGATAAAATCCCATTTACGCATATACCGGATATAAATCCCATATATGCGTAAAACGGACATTTTCCGGTATACGCATATAACGGATTTCGCTTATATCGGACAAAACCAGTGGGAACAATTGAATCCGATATATCCGAGGTTTACTGTATTTAGCCATAAATTGGCCGCATCACTGTACAAGCTGCAGGGTTCAAAGTGTGAGAAAATATGGGAAATTATAGTATATTGTTGCAAAAAAAAAATACCTTGAAGCCATAAGAACTGAAATCCATTTGGTCTTAAAGGAGAAGGATCTAGTTCTTGGTCAGCAGTTCTTTGTGTTGTTGTTATGGAACGTTGATGACTTTATTCCATCAGTCTTTGCTCGTGTGTCTTGTGCCTTTCAATTTCCTTGTGGTATCCCATGGTGACAGAGTCACGACCCCGCGACTTCGTAAAAAGCAGGCGTTCTATAGTATTCCAACTTGTGTTTATCTCAGAGTGTCAGCGCCGGAGTGACAAAATAAAGATTTCAGACTGTGTACATTTTTTATATCGCCACAGTCTATTCTTCATTTCGGCAGTTTTGTACGTAACCCTGACATCACAAGGGTTAATGGAATTCTTCAGGGGTCTAACAACATGATTCCACCGGCAGGGAAATAATAATTCCCTAAAAAAGGAGTCAAAAAGGAACGAAAGGGTGAAAATAATACGCGAGCGAAAGCGACGCACGGCTCGTAATGCAGACACAATTGCAGGTATTATCTCCTGCAGCTTGATTTGTGCTTTGCTCCCTATGAATATGGAGAAATGTGGTAAACGATCCCTTTGCAGCGGCCATTTGGGTAATAAGGCCACTTTGTTTACACTCGCGGTGCGGAAAGGCCAAAAGGAGGCTAAACAGTTAACACATTCATGCTTCTGTGTGGAAAAAAAAATGAAGACATGCACACATGCAAGAGCTAGCGCTCGCAAAGCCATGAGGGGGCATGAAAAAGCTGTTGGGCATCAGTTAATGGAAAACTGTAAATTCCCAGCATCCTTTTTAAAGAAAGCACCAGGAGAACACTTTATTTATTTATTCATCTATGCATTTTTTTTTTTTTTTTTTATCCAATGTCAATTTTCCTCTACAGTGGTTTTTACCAAGATTGTGAACGCAAGCAAAAACGTAGGTGGATTTATTAAGGTTTGGAAAAGCTGGCTATCAGTGAGCGATAACCAAATGTAGCGCATCGTTTAGTTTTTCCTGTACAGGCACTCTAGCAAAAAAGCAGAAAAATCTTTTTTTTTTTTTTAAATCTGACATCAGGTTTATTACGCATTTGTATGTCAGCATCAACCTTTATCACCACCGAGTGACAGGCAGTAAAGAGAAAAAAGGCTTAGCTTGTGTCAAATCCATCTATTCTCTGTAGAAATCTCATTTAGATACATCCCCGCTCATGAACATGTGTCATGCCTTTAATAAGAAAAGGGATTTGGTTTTGTGTCTACTCTGTTTGGTATTGTGTAGTTTGCTGAGAGCAAACATTCTGATTTACATTAACCCCCTAAGAAGCCACAACACTTTAAAAGTCCAAAAGTCAGTCCTGTACAGTTTTTTGTTACACAGTATATAGTATAACTTGAGTATATAGACATATAGAAAACATTTTGTTTATTCAAGGATATGGCTTCCCCGAAATTTAGCTAATTAGCTAATTTCCAAAAGCTTATTGTTTACTATTGAAAGGTCATTTTAATTCAAATTTGTCAATGCCAAATGACAATAGCATCTTAATATTACTTAATACAGGGTGTCCCTATAGTCTGCACATATAATACACTGTACACATATAATATGCATATTTTACTCAGAAAAGTTACATCTAATTAATGATAAATACATAAAATTTACATTTAATAATAATAAAAAAAAGTTTAAAAAAAATTAATAAATTCTGTTCCCTGTGAGGCTGGATTGACTCATCTCATAGCGCACAACTGTGGTGCGTTCAAGGACAGCCAAACACGAGTGCGAAATATCACTGCTGTGACGTAAAAATTGTGTTGTACATTGTTATGTTGTACATTTACAGTCGTACACTCGTTTATCGCTGTTAATTGGTTCCATTCCTGACCGCGATAAGTGAATTCCCACAAAATTTGGTGTTGACGGAATATTTTCAGAGAGCATAGCAAACCCGTTAGCAACGTTTTTCACATCATTAGAACCCTTTAGAAATGAATATATAATGAAATAACATCCCTTATATTACACTCATATATTATACTGTATTAGCACTACAGGGACAGGAGTAGTTTAAGGGCTAGGGCTAAGAGACAGCCGCCACTCACATAGCTAGCTACCAAGCTAACTAGTTCTCCTCGACAATTTATTTATTCTAAACTTAAATGTTTCAAATGGAGTGGGAAAGAAAGATAGAGGAAGAAAACCAAAATGTACCACTTCCACACAGAATGGGAGGATCATTTTTTTTTCACTTTAATATATTTTTTTTATTTTTGATATATTTTTTTCACATCAATATAACATTACTGCCGCCTAGTGACCCCAATCCAGTCTTTTGATATTTTTTTTTTTACTATTAATACGCAAATTTTTGAAAATATGTTGTTTCTATCTACACAACTGCCCACTTCTGTTTTCCTCCCGCCTATTTTTGGTGGTGCAAAAACGGGGTTCCATCATATCTCTGGGTAAAAGGTTGTGCCTGCTGTGCAGCGTGAAGGCCACCGGTATTACTTCATCCATTGCGACGTGTCCGCATTTAACTAAAAGCAGCTGCAGTTTGAATTCAGCGTAATCAATTAGGATTTGAAATTCCCGTCGGAAAATCGAGAAGTGGCGACGTCTTCATCTTGAAACATTTTCCTTTGCACTCCAAAGAAAAGGAGTCTTCAATTTTGTCAAATCCTTTGAACGCTTGAGAGGGAGAATTCAGCTTCATTCAGGCTTCAGATTGAATCCTATCTGGGCTGCTTGTTATTACAATGGAGCACTCAGCATGCATAAAGGCTTCTCCCTGCTCGAGCTCTTAATGGGGACTTGGAGGTGGAGAAGACAGTACTCGGGCCGTCCACAGAGGCACTCCACCATCTTTTTAGCCTTCATCTTTTTCACACGGGCTGCCCTCTTTGATGCCGCTAATCAGACTCACCATCACTTTTGGAAGAGCATAGATGATTACCCAATACCAATTACAGTGGAACCCGTTTATGTTGATGCCCCCCGGACTGCCTGACTGGTCTCGACTGGAATGGTGAAAATACACACTCGTGAAAAAAGCCTGAAAATGTTGACTTTTGATACCATAATATGCCTCTTGCAGTTCTTGAATTCAGTTTTAGACATTAAGGATAGTGTACACTACTCTCTAAAGCAGGGGTCTCAAACACGCGGCCCGCGGGCCAAATGTGGCCCGCAGGACACTAGTTTGAGGCCCCCGCCTTGATATGAAAGTTTAATGTCAGTGCGGCCCGCGCAAGTTTGATATGGATGCTGTATGGTATCATGTACCCAGAAAAAATTATTACGTTTGATTCATGTTCATGTTAAAGGTTAAATAACTGTTAATAGTTATCCTCCCTATCCGTGTGGAAGTGGTCCAGAAAAAAATATTACGTTTGATTCATTTTCATGTTAAAGGTTAAATAACTGTTAATAGTTATCCTCCCTATCCGTGTGGAAGTGGTCCAGAAAAAAATATTACGTTTGAGTAATTTTCATGTTAAAGGTTAAATAACTGTTAATAGTTATCCTCCCTATCCGTGTGGAGGTGGTCCAGAAAAAATATTACGTTTGATTAATTTTCATGTTAAAGGTTAAATAACTGTTAATAGTTATCCTCCCTATCCGTGTGGAAGTGGTCCAGAAAGAAAATATTACGTTTGATTAATTTTCATGTTAAAGGTTAAATAACTGTTAATAGTTATCCTCCCTATCCGTGTGGAAGTGGTAAGTTTTTGGCTTTTTTTTAAGTTTAAAGGAAATAACTTGGAGGCTACCGTTTAGGTCGCTAGCTCTCTCGTTTGCGAGTTAGCATGTGTCTCAAGACCCTGCAGTTGCGCAATATGTTGTAAATAAAAAGAGTATAAATGTGACTATAGTCGTGTTTTGTCATGTCTACAGGGCTCTAATAATGCTTTGTTCATTTTAATATGAAAAAAATCATTTGTCTACCAACCAACTATATGTGGTTTCTTAAGTTTTTATTATTATTATTATATTTATTTATTACTGATTGATTGATTTTCTTTATTCTTGATTTGTTTATTTTTCATCTTATTTTGTGCATAAAAATAAAAATGAACAGTGGATTTTTTATCAGAGCTTTTATTGTAGAAAATCGGAACCAAAGCACTGAAAAATTTGTATATTTTTCTGTTTTTAATAAATGCATTTTTTTGTTTTTTTTTAAAAAACCTGATGTGGCCCAGTCTCACCCAGACCCTAGCTCCAGTGGCCCCCAAGTAAATTGAGTTTGAGACCCCTCTTCCTGCTGGAGAATGTTGAGTGAATTGACTTGTGAGACATCACAGAATCCTTTTCTATGCAACATAGCGCTAAGCAACCATTTCCAATTTAACTTAACATAAAAAATACCATAAAAAATAGTTTCTTTATAGAACATGATCATAGTATTTAGCAGGCACCTTTTATTAATAAGAAGAACACGGTGGAACAGGACTTAATGAGTTGGTTCAATGGTACAACACAAAAGGGAAAACTTTGTTGTTCATCTCTACTCAGCTAGCTGTACCTACCCCCACTTCTTCTTCTTCTGCTCCCCCCGGAGACCCCCCTTGTACCGGGCTAGACATACATGTGGCGGCTTCAGCGCTACAAGGTGAACTAGTCCCCAGCACGTGTTATTATTAATAACTGCCAGGGAGAGGGGTCACCAAAGACAACTCCTTGAAAAAGAACCCCAGGCCAGGCAAGTAGGCCGCAGCTGGGTGTGTTGTAAAACAATACCCCCTTTCCCCCCCGAGGAGACATGCTACTTAAAGCAAGAATAATGCATTGGGGAGCGCTGGCTAAGCCGCGCAGACTTACTTTTTGGCCGTGAAAAATGAAGATCTCACCACCTGGTGCTTTTAAGCAGACCTTTACACAACTTCTGGATTTTTGTCTTTACTTTGTACGTTGGAGATTTGACATACTTTACATATCAAAAAAGGAATTGATGCTGGAAATCTGGGTATTGATCTGATACCAAATAAATACTAGGTCGGTAATACACTAGCCATGTATACGTGGACCCAAATATTCCAATTGCATTCGGTTTATTTGCTCAAAAGGAAAGAATTTAACCTTTGTATATACATCATTCCGAACGAAAAGTGGCAATCCGAATGAACATATAATCGGATTCAGAGGGATGGAATATTCCTTTCCCCAATCCGATTGAGGTATCTTGTACTCGCTCAAACGGGTTTTTATCGGTGGGTGGCAAGAAGCTTTCGGTGTGCATTAGCGCCATCTGTGGAACAGAATCTAAACCCTTTTATGCTCTATTTATAAGTCCAGTTTTTCTTAAAAAGAAAATATACACAAATATAAAACATGTCCCGAGTTTAATTGTAAAATATTAGCAAGATTAAATTTGATCTTTTCCTGTTTAAATGTATTTATTTATTTTTCCCGGGTGTGTTCTTTCATGGCATGCTCAGATATGATGTATCATGCAACTAGAGACGTTCTTCAGTTTTAAAAATGGAGGAAATGCGGAAAAAAATGCGGAAAGTTTGTTTTTGATTCAAACAGAAAACTTGCAATACGGAGTTAAAAACCTGGGGAAGCCGCTATTCACGTTTTACTACGCTATTCCGGTTGAATGAAGACCTGAGATTGTCCACCCCTAATATACAGTACTGTATATGGTACTGGGTAATGATACTTGTACAGTTGGAAGTGCCTTATACAGTAAACCTCGGATTTATCGGATTCAATTGTTCCCACTGGTTTTGTCCGAAATAAGCGAAATCCGTTATATGCGTATACCGGAAAATGTCTGTTTTATGCATATATGGGATTTATATCCGGTATATGCGTAAATGGGATTTTATCCGTTATAAAAAGGCACTTCCTTGACTATGTTTCCAATGTACCTGGACGCGCAGGCAACGCTGCAAATGACGTCGTATAGCGGCCTGTCACGATTCGGCGAATCGGAGCGCCACGATGCGGCCATCCGATATATGCGAGGGAAATTTCATGGAAATGCATTGGAACGGGACTGGAGATTTTGTCCGAAATAGGCGAAATCCGTTATAAAAAATCCGACATATGCAATGAATTTTTATTGGAAATGCATTACAGAAAAATCGGTTCTTTTTTTATCTGTCCGTTGTGAGCGAATTTCCGATATATCCGAGTCCGATATATCCGAGGTTTACTGTATGACATTTTCACCACACTGGTCTCTACGTGTTACTTTGTTTTTTCGACATTTGCCCATTGTAGTACTTTAGGTGGTTTAAATTGTGTCCAGGTTTGCTTTAGTTGGTTGACTTTAGGTCATAGCTGACGTTCTCCCGGTTACGTAGATACATGGCATGTCTTTATCGGCACTAGTACTGCATATCATGGCCATATCATAGTACATCATGGCCTGTAATGATTGACATGTACGCCGACCAATCCCTGCGCACACAGCAACTGAGTGCAGACAGCCAGTAAAGCAATATCACAAAGCCGTGGACTGAAAAGTGGGTTGTGTGGGTGCTGTGCACATAAAAATGGGAGCAATACTAATCACAGAACATCTCCTATTAGCGGAATTCATTTATAACCACTTTAGCGAAGCAGTGTAATTATCTAGTCTCTTTGAAAGTACAATGGGAATAATTAAGGTCTTGAAAGCGTGGTTTAACTGTAAATAGTCGAACAGGAAACGCTGCTCACACCCCGGCAGCTTTCATTCTTTGATGCTTGAAGATACAAATCACTCAAATGGACAATAAGCAACATATGATGATAACCTTGGGAGTATTGTATACACATACTGTACATGTACTGTACATACAAGTTACTTGTCCTGCTTTTACTCTTGTTTTAGCTGTGTATTAACGAATGAATCTGGTATTTTAATGTATCTTTTACTCTGTTTACTTGCTTTTATTCAACTGTTAAGTGTCTTTGAGTATTTTGAAAAGCGCTATACAAATAAAATGTATAATAATAATAATAATAATAATAGTGCTTATAAATTTTATAATAATAATAATAGTAGTAATAATAATAATAATAATAAGAATTATTATTATTATTATCATTATTATTATTATTATTTAACAATAATAATAATTATTATTATTTTATTATTATTATTTTATGATAATAATAACAACAATGATAATGATAATTATTATTATTACTGTTATTATTATAATCATTGTTATTATAAAATTTATAAACATTATTATTATTATTTTATAATCATAATATAAATAGATACGACCTAAAGTCAACCAACTAAAGCAAACCTGGACACAATTTAAACCACCAAGTACTAAAATGGGCAATTATTTTCTTTTATATTATTATTTTATTTTATTTGATTTTAATAATAATAATTTAATTTAATAATAATAATAACAATAATATTATTATTATTATTATTTTTATTATTATTGTTATTATTATTATTATTACTTACTCACTGACACGTGTGTCTTCGCGGTCGAGGGTTGAAAAATGTGCTGTCATAACTGACAATTTCAATGAGACATTTCCTGTTTTCAGTTTTGTGTACCATTTTAGACTCATTTAAGAAACGGAGATGACAATATCTAAAATGTCACCGTGTAAGAAGAAATGGGTCTGGCTGCTTATGGATTCAATTAGATCAGATAGAACTTTATTGATCCCTCGGGTGAGGGCCCACAGGGAAATTAAGGTTCTAGTAGCAGCAATGCAGTACGCAGTACGCAGTACGCAGTATACAGGACAGTAATAAAGTGGTGAAGTAACTAAGGTTAAATAAAGAACTAGTGTTTGTCATTCAGATTCACCTCATTTCTTCAAATTCAAGCCTGGATATAAAAGACTCGCCTCTGCTTGGATTCGGGATTTGAAGATGAGGTTGAGATGCTGCTGCTGCAGAGATTCCACCCACACATCTTAAGTGGAGAAAGTCATGGTGTAGGCTGTTCAAGTGAGACAGCAACCTCAATCACGAAGTCCAAGGGAAACATGTATCGTTTGACAAAATGACGACAATCCAACGTTGTTTTCTTACATTTAAATCATAAATCAGTCTGGGCGATGTGGACTGGATGCTTCTTTATTTGACATCATTGAAATAGCTACTGGGCGGCACGGTGGTCCAGTGGTTGGCGCACAGACCTCACAGCTAGGAGACCAGGGTTCAATTCCACCCTCGGTTTGACTCCAAATTGTCCATAGGTATGAATGTGAGTGTGAATGGTTGTTTGTCTATATGTGCCCTGTGATTGGCTGGCCACCAGTCCAGGGTGTACCCCGCCTCTCGCCCCAAAGACAGCTGGGATAGGCTCCAGCACCAGCAATACTGACATTTTTACTCGGGATGTCCGATAATCATCAGTTAAAAAATGTGATATCGATACATGTCATTTTACACAAATCAGTATCAGCTGATATCGGTATCGGAAATTGAGAGTTGGACAATATCAACATCGGTTTTCAGCAAAAAAAAAAAAAGCCAATTATCGAGCATCCCTAATTTTTACTTAATTTTTCAAGATTTTGTCATCTTGCTTTTAATGTAATCGGAATAAAACAAAATAATACAAACTAAATAATGAAATAATGACTATAATCAATAATATAAATATATAAATATCTAATAATATAATAAAAACAATACATTAATACAGTAAACCTCGGATATATCGGACTCGGATATATCGGAAATTCGCTCACAACGGACAGATAAAAAAAGAACCAATTTTTCTGTAATGCATTTCCAATAAAAATTCATTGCATATATCGGATTTTTTATAACGGATTTCGCCTATTTCGGACAAAATCTCCAGTCCCGTTCCAATGCATTTCCATTAAATTTCCCTCGCATATATCGGATGGCCACATCGTGGCGCTCCGATTCGCCGAATCGTGACAGGCCGCTATACGACGTCATTTGCAGCGTTTGCAGCGTTGCCTGCGCGTCCAGGTACATTGGAAACATAGTCAAGGAAGTGCCTTTTTATAACGGATAAAATCCCATTTACGCATATACCGGATATAAATCCGATATATGCGTAAAACGGACATTTTCCGGTATACGCATATAACGGATTTCGCTTATATCGGACAAAACCAGTGGGAACAATTGAATCCGATATATCCGAGGTTTACTGTATATTCTAAAAGTAATAATAAATGGCACAAGTCATTGACTGATTGTGTGTCTGTTTGATGACTAATAAAATAGCTTATAGCATAGCATATTTTGGGTCTGGATCCTATGTTTGGGGAACCTGTCCCAGAAATTTGTGTTTTGTGTGGGAAAAAAAATTCTGACAAGTGGCTTAGTAAATATAAACTATTATATTATATACAGGAATATACCGGTTTTGTGCAGGTGGTATCTGCTGCAAATGGGAATGGTTATTTTTCCTGACTATGCCTTTATTTATGATGACATCACGACATCGCCAAGCCAAACTGCTCCATTTGTAGTCAATATGGGGCCATATTTTCTCCACCTTGTTTGCTGCAACAATTTCAAACAAGGAAAGAGTGATACAAACATTATTATTATCACTTTTGAGTCAAGGGTTGATTGATTACTCCGAGGTGAAGAGATGGCTCAGACTAGCTGAAAATGTTTTTTTTTTTCTATAATGGCTTCCTTGTGCTGCTTCCACTGTGTGTGTGTTATTGTTATTGTTGCTTTATTGATTTCTGACAGTCACGTATTCTAGGTACAATCATGTAATACTCCGAGGTTTTTGCTCACACCTTCTTCCTAGTCACCTTATTACTGTATTTTTGTATGCTTATGATACAGTAACTGTTATGTATACATTATGTAAAGCAAATATAGAGGGATGGAAGGTCATGTTTTGCTAGGATGATAACAATGAAGCAATGTGGACATGATGATTGCTGTATGGAAGAGGCAGATTATGTTGCTTTAATAGGAAGAAGGTCCTACATTTGTGTTACAGTAGAAGGCCTTCATGTCAGGGGTGGGCAAACTACGGCCCGGGGGCCACATCCGGCCCGCCAAGTGTTTGAATACGGCCCGCCCGTTCTTTCCAAAGTATTTCATTTAAAGTCAACATACAAGCTGGCATCATGGCTTGAGACGACATTTTCATGGTTTGGCGGTTTTATCAATTTTGTTATTTGATGCGATCTGTTGTTTACAAAGTGAAAAAAGGGACACAAGCACATAATAATAATAATAATAATAATAATAATAATAATAATAATAATAAATAATAAATTTATTCTTATTATTATAAATTTATAATGCACTTTACATCAAATAAATGATCTCAAAGTGCACATATAGAAGATATTTTTTATTTTTTATTTTTTATTTTTTATTTTTTATTATTACACGGGAGCCAGGCAACGATATTTCGTTGGCAATTTCACTGCTGTGTTACTGTGCAATGACAATAAAAATCTATGTCTAGGTCTATTTTCAGTCATGTGACAAATTACGGCAGCACGGTTCCATAGCGGTTAATAAATCTACCTCACAATCCAAAAAAATCTGGGTTCGAATATCTCTAGGTTTTTTTTTCCGGGGACTCTAATAATCCAAAAAATGCAGCAAGTGCGGAATCTAAGGGTCCGGTGTCGATCGCACCAAAGCACCAAAACACAGATGACAAGATGTCACCAAATCTCATTTCGGATAAACCAATGACGTGAAAGGCTTGGACTAAGGTTTGGGCCGAGTTCCCGTCACTAAAATATTTAGCATGCGCTCCCCAAATAGGTATAATTACAGCAATACGATAGAATGTGTTACCTTAAATGGATTCTAATTTGTATGTCACTTTGGACAGAAGTATCCCGAATGAATAAATATAAAACCGGCATCTCGGCGGCGATGCGGGGAGACCTCGAACTGCCCTCAGGGCCGCTTGATACACGGCTGCGGCTCTGTTTCATCAGCGGGCTTATCTAATTCTCTGTCCCAAACACATCAACCAGGGTAATGAAAAATTCATCGAGTCAGTTACTTTGCGCAATTGAACACATCCATCATCGTCTGTTACTCCGTATTATAGTAAACCATGTGACCGTCCCCCCGATCGCGACCGAGCAGACCTCTTTGTAATGAATATTGACTCCAGTTGTGTTAAATTCGGTCAAGCAAAATCAAGTTTTTAAACACTGGAAGCTCACTTTAGCCGCGGAGTCTCGGGGCATTAAAATGTCTTTTAAGGTTTTCATTAAAAAAAAAAAAAAACACAAGAGCGAGAAGTTGATTACCTGATAACCGGAATCTGCTACATTTTCCTCCACAGCGGCAACTAATGTGGATTTCCCCACTCGTGCAGACTATTTGATATCCTCCCTCCTTCTAGATTAACCTTTATGGCCCTAATAAATGCTCTATATTCACATCAAAAAGGATGAGAAGATGGCGCAATGCCTGATGGGAAAGGGGACCTGCTAAAAAGAGCTGGAACAGTAATCTTGGCTGTCCACTCCAAAATTATGCTCCCTTTTGTCTTTTTAATTAAACTCAAGTGCAGTTAGGCGGCTATTTGACCTTTGCTGCCCCCTCTTTAAGGGGAGTGCTGCAGGTCATTTCCATGCATATATTAATATCCCGTTTCCTCTTAGGCTAGGCTTTGCAGATTAAGGGGAATATTGGGTGGCGGCCATTTCCCATTTGTATTTTGTTACGTGGGAGAGGTTTTTTTGGAGGTGGCGGGGGCGATTAAAAGGGTAAACGTAATAGTTTGGGTTTTTTTTTTGTTGTTAATAAATAACAAAGTTACAACAACGTACATCATGTGATTTCACTTGCACTATTCAACGTGTCCGAAAAGGAGTAGGAAGAAGCTGACGTCATTTAATCGAACCCTTTCATACCCCCATTCTTCATACCAGGTTATGTTTGCGTATATCAGGGGTCTCAAACACGTGGCCCGCGGGCCAAATGTGGCCCGCAGGACACTAGTTTGAGGCCCCCGCCTTGATATGAAAGTTTAATGTTAGTGCGGCCCGCGCAAGTTTGATATGGATGCTGTATGGTATCATGTACCCGGAAAAAATTATTACGTTTGATTCATGTTCATGTTAAAGGTTAAATAACTGTTAATAGTTATCCTCCCTATCCGTGTGGAAGTGGTAAGTTTTTGGCTATTTAAGTTTAAAGGAAATAACTTGAAGGCAACCGTTTAGGTTGCTAGCTCTCTAGTTTTATTATTTGCCGTTTTACTATTATTATTATTTTTGTTTATTACCGACTGATTGATTTTCTTTATTCTTGATTTGTAAGAAACCACATTTAGTTGGTGGGTAGACAAATGATTTATACTCTTTTTTTTATTTACAACATATTGCGCAACTGCAGGGTCTTGAGACACATGCTAATTCGCAAACTAGAGAGCTTAGCGACCTAAACGGTAGCCTTCAAGTTATTTCCTTTAAACTTAAATAGCCACAAACTTACCACTTCCGCACGGATGGGGAGGATAACTATTAACAGTTATTTATCCTTTAACATGAACATTAATCAAACGTAATAATTTTTTCTGGGTACATGATACCATACAGCATCCATATCAAACTTTAACATTAAACTTTCATATCAAGGCGGGGGCCTCAAACTAGCTGCATGTTTGGGACCCCTGGTCTAAATAAACGATTCTGATTGGTCCATTTCAAGATTTGCAAGGATTGGTTTGCAAATTACCACCGGAATTACGCAGTCCGTGTTTTACCAACACCCAACAAGAACCACTTTAAAAAAAAAAAAACTCTTGGCAGTATGGAATTCCAAAGTACACTTGCCCGACGGGAATATCACTGATTGGATTTACTTGCCCCGGGCCATCGGTACGTGGTTATTGTCCAGCCCTGCCATAGGTGTCCAATGGTGCGTATACTGTATGTGCCTTGTAAGTGACTGGTGACCAATCCAGGGTATGACGCGCCTTTTATCCCAAAAATCATCTGGGATTGACTCCAGCTCACCCATGACCCCTCCCTAATGAGGACAAAAGCGAGTAATAGACAAAACAGGCAACCACTTTTTCAAGTATATGGGACCTTGAAGTGGAAATGTGTCTAAATTGTGGACAAAAGGGTCCCTCTGCAGTCGCTACATCTGCAGCACAGGCCTCCAGCCTGGCCTGGAACACAACTATATTGCCGCCACATATTTGGCCGCCGCCCCTCTTTTGCAAGCATGCAAGAGTGTGATAACGGGCTTTCTGTTTGACTCTCACTGATGTGCGGCATCCCCCCCCCCCGCCTGCATCCCACCACTTTTGGCATAGACCTGTCTTATTTTGTTTCACAGCTATGTGTTTTGGAAGCTTTCATCGTTCCCAAGCAGTATGCCCTCACACTGTCCTCTACGGGTACCTAATGTCTCCCTGACGAGCCCACGCTGTTCGTGCTAAATAGTCGTGCAATGACAAACGCATGACGTGTGTCACGACGGGATGGAAGTCAAACCTTTTAGAACTTTCATTGGCAAATGTACAAACAGACTGTAGTTACCAATCACATCACTACGGGGCGGTACTCAGCTCTGAGACCACAGTGCTGGTCTGGGATCTGCTGAGGCCCATTTAACTCACTCAAATACAAATGTGGACATTGAAAGTGTGAACGAAAATACATTTCTGGGAATCACAATAGATGAAAATATGATCTGGAAACCTCATATTACAAATATACAACATAAGGTGGCCAGAAATATTTCAGTATTGAACAAAGCAAAATTTGTTCTCAATCAGAAATCACTCCACACTCTTTATTGCCCTCTGGTTCTACCATATCTTACTTATTGTTTGGAAATATGGGCTAATAACTATAAAAGCAATCTTCACTGGCTAAATGTACTGCAAAAAAGGCCAGTAAGGATAATTCATAATGCCGCCTACAGAGAACATACTAACTCCTTATTTCTAAAATCACAAATACTTCAACTTGCTGATATAGTTCATCTTCCAACAGCTAAAATAATGCATAAGGCTAATTAAAAAACAATTAGCTAAAAATGTCATCCAATACTTCTCTACAAGAGAGGAGAAATATGATCTCAGGGAAGAAGTACATTTGAAACACTTCTATGCTAGGACTATGTTAGCGTTAGCATAGCATTTCAGTATGTGGAATCAAACTATGGAATGGATTGAGTAAGGGAATCAAACAATGCACAACGATGAGCCAATTCAAGAAACAATACAAGCAGTTGATGTTTGCTAAATACAAGGATGAAGAGTCTTGAACCAGTCATGATGTGCTATATACAGTAAACCTCGGATATATCGGATTCAATTGTTCCCACAGGTTTTGTCCGATATAAGCGAAATCCGTTATATGCGTATACCGGAAAATGTCAGTTTTACGCATATATGGGATTTATATCCGGTATATGCGTAAATGGGATTTTATCCGTTATAAAAAGGCACTTCCTTGACTATGTTTCCAATGTACCTGGACGCGCAGGCAACGCTGCAAACGCTGCAAATGACGTCGTATAGCGGCCTGTCACGATTCGGCGAATCGGAGCGCCACAATGCGGCCATCCGATATATGCGAGGGAAATTTAATGGAAATGCATTGGAACGGGACTGGAGATTTTGTCCGAAATAGGCGAAATCCGTTATAAAAAATCCGATATATGCAATGAATTTTTATTGGAAATGCATTACAGAAAAATCGGTTCTTTTTTATCTGTCCGTTGTGAGCGAATTTCCGATATATCCGAGGTTTACTGTATATCACTATATTGCCACTTACTATGGTACCCATTATGGCATTGGATGCTCATATAAAAAAAATATGTTCATTATTAAAAAAAAAAAGAAAAAAACCTTAAACTGTATCATGGAAAGCAGGAAGTGAACAAATGTAACAGTTAGTGATTGTAAAAGTACCAGATGGAGGGGTAGGATTTAATAAGCTTTGCTTCTTCCTACTCCTTTTGGACATGTGGAACTGGGAACTGATTATGGGATGCACTCAATTGGAATCTGATGCATGTTCTAATGAAATAAAACCATTACCATTACCATTACCATTACCATTACCATTACCATTACCATTACCATTACCATTACCATTACCATTACATTCCTTGTACGGGTCGCTGCAGGCTGCAATAGTTTTAGTCACAGGTGATCAGCAAAAGTATTTGAGGTGATTTTTTTTTCACGGAATGGTGTTTGTTCGTCCATTTTTGTCCTAAAGGTAGCAAGAGAAATTGGACACAATCTGGCAGAAAGGTTAAACATACAGTGATGAGTGCAAGAAAGATTTATCCAGTCAGAGTTGTCATCAGACAGCAAACAGCACCCACGTTTAAAAGCCAAATGATAGCAATTCAGTCATTTTTTTTCCTGGTGTCTGCTGTCCTGGCAGCAGTGCTCGTGTCAGAGGTGATGTTTCACATTAGGAAGGTCACATGATCTCATATTGTTAAGGGAAGTGTGCAAGCAGGAGTCAAGCCCCATTATGGAAGTGCCGGAGCAACGGAACCTGATCCGCGACAGTCAGTCAGTCAGCTGGGTTTTGCCGGCAATTAGCGCGGTAATGTGCACGGACGCGGCGCTGTGCGTGACTGAGCGAGGCGCCGCGTGTCCACCTCTGCTTAACGAGGCCTTTATGGAGATAAAGTAGGGGTGTGGGGAGAGGAAGAGACGAGTGCTAACCGGGGTGATCGGAGCTGGCTGCAGCTGTTAAAACAGCACGAGGTGAAGGGGCGGGGGTGGTGGTGGGGGGGCAGGACTGTGGAAAACAGGACTGCAAATTGCTGTTTGGTCGGTGTCAGCCCCACTTACAGCAGTTATTTGAATGCTTTAGGCAGAAGCTGCAAGGCCCGTGCTGAACCCCTAAGCGACTTCTCAATTAGTGGGCGGCCTAGCGGAACTGCCAGACACGATTGTGCACCACCCCCCCCACACAACGACCCAACCCTCATCCCGCCACCGCCTTCCGAGTTGCATGTTTTGCCAAATCTAGGGTCCGGACAAACGATTCTGCGCTGACTTCTTTACAGTGGAACCCACTGAAGTCGTCCCCGTTTATGTCGACGGACCATCTGTGTTCATGGTGTTCTGGTCAACCTATTTTGTTGACAGGAAAGTTAATATTTCATAAATAAATTAAAAAAAAATCGGTTTGTTTTGTTGCACAACATTAAAAAAGTACACGTAATGACTTCCTGTTCAGTGTAAATGAAGTTTCTAAATAAAAGCATGGCAGCATTAACTTAGATTTGGGCACAGCAACTAACCAAATGCACCAATTTTTATTTTTTTATTTTTTATTTTTTATTTATTTTATTTTTATTTTTATTTTTATTTTTATTTTTATTTTTATTTTTATTTTTATTTTTATTTTTATTTTTATTTTTATTTTTATTTTTTTTAATTGTTAGCCACCAGAAGAAAAAATGTGCTTAATTGTCATTGTAGTCAATAAAAACAGTGGAATTACTACAGGAAAATAAAATACAATACAAACAAAGAAGATTCTCAATAAAAACTACAAAAATCCAGAAAAAAAACATGCCAACCAAAAAATAAAAAGTCCTTTATTGCCCCATTCTCCGTATGTCTGGCTCAAGTCACAAGCAACAGCCCGTCTCTGTTTTAGACTCAACAACCGCTTATGTCGACGGGGGCGTCAACATAAACAGGTTCCACCGTACTGCCGTCGTTGAGAGCACGCTTTAACATTTCTGATGTTGCTTTGGCTCCCGCGATTAATCTGGATGTGTTGGCCCCCAGTAACGGGTGTGAACCCGAATAACACATACCCCAATGGGCGCGCCCGTCTTACTAAACCGAGCTGAGCTGATCCCGCGTGATGATTTATTCATGAGGAACGCCAAAAGGAAAACAAGAATGGTAATGCTACACACGGCTTTGCCCTCGGCTGGACCGCATCGACAAACAAGTTGCTCAACAAAGAAATTAACAACTTCATTAGGTCACCTGCATCACACCTTGCGTCTTCTTATCAATGTAGAACTGATCAGTCCAACAACAAAGTACAAAAAAGTCCATAAACCTCCTCTACGCTTCCTACCTGGCAGCTCTAAACGCAGCATCCTTCCAACCAATATATTCACTATCAATATCCGAATGTCCGATATCCAATGTTCGAACCATCTCAGTTTGGCCTCTCTGACTTTATCTCCAAGGCCTATAACATGAAATGTCCCTCTGATGTACTCCTTCCCGATCCTATCCATCCTGGTCACTCCCAATGAGAACCTCAGCATCCTCATCTCTGCTACCTCTGGTTCTTCTTCCTGTCTTCTCCTCAGTGGCACTGTCTCTA
The DNA here is from genome assembly GCF_030265055.1 of Doryrhamphus excisus. Taxonomy (NCBI): domain Eukaryota; kingdom Metazoa; phylum Chordata; class Actinopteri; order Syngnathiformes; family Syngnathidae; genus Doryrhamphus; species Doryrhamphus excisus. The sequence continues at coordinate 19,582,204 of NC_080468.1, read as the reverse complement.
GATCAGGGGTGCTCACACTTTTTCAGCATGCGAGCTACTTTTAAAATGACCGAGTCAAAATGATCTACCCACTACAAAAATGCAAAACATCTATTTATTTTCAAATGTATTGAGGATTATTTGTACGTACAATGTATGTTGATGTACCTTACATAACCAAATGAGCCAATATTGCAAAACACACATAATTAACTATTAACATTTTTTGTAATTACCTGAGTTTACTTTGATGACTTGCACTGAATTGAACCAGCCAGGGATGCATAGTCCGGACAGTAGCTGCTGATAGCCAGCCTCAAGCACACTTCCAAATGTTTATCAGTCATGGATAATATCCGTATCATAATATCCGTATACATATCCGTATGGAAGTGATATGTTTTTTGCCTTTTTACTTGGTCCAGTTTTTGCCTTTTTACTTGGTCCAGCTCCTTCACTCATTTTAGTGACCATAAACTTTAGCGAGGGCTTAAAATCTGACGCAATTCGCCGACTAGCTTAGCACTTTGCATCGTTGTTTACGCACGAGCGGTGACCTAAAGGTCAAAATTCAGTTGTCATCTGACTGGTTGTCCTGTATGTCAATCAAGTAACGGGGATGGATGATAGGCTGACATCGTAAGTTCTGCTGCACTTAGAGACGTCGTTTGATTTGATTGGTCGCCCGAAGGGCAACATTCAGTTGTCATCTGAATGGCTGCCCTGTATGTCAATCAAGTGACGGCATTGATGCTGGGATGATATTTTTTTAATGTCACGCCGCGATCGACCAGTACCACCTCCGCGATCGACTTAATGAGCACCCCTGCTCTAGACCAAGGTTTGGCATCTTCCTGCCACTGCCAGTAAAAGGGTGTACCTCGTTACCTCGTTACCTCGTTGCTCCATCCCGCATGCAAGTAAGGGCATCTGGGGAGGAAAATACGCAACTAGAACCAAGTCCACTATTAATATTCGATTTGTTTTATTATCTGCAAAACGAAAATTGTGTTTCCTTTTGCTGTTTCTGACTTTTATTTCACACTTTTAACGAGACGGCTTATAGGCTAAAACCTCGCATTAGCGCTGCGCTTATAGCTCGGCTACCATTAACCCCATCCCAAACAATTCACTTCATAGCAATTACCTTACGAATTTGCTGTAATTACTCTGGGCCATTCACGTGTAGTCTGAAAACGCTGAGAGGTCAAAGTGGGCGCCGGTAATCGTGAGTGATTGAGTCTGAAGGAGTGTCACACACGCACACTGGAGGGTTTGTTTCCACCCGGCTTTTAATTGTCCTGATGAGAGGGGTCACATTTTGTTTAGTGGAGGTCAAGAGTGGCTCCTTTGTTTTGGTTCCTAAAAGCACGGAAAGGAATGCCATCTGATGGGATGAAATGACAGGCCCTCCGCGGCAATATCATTTAGTCTGCATTTGAAGTGCAGCCATAATTAATTGGAGAGAAAACCGCGCACTGAAAAGCTCTTTTGTTCGTTTGTAATTTCCCATTAAAGCGCCGGTCGAAGCTGAAAAGCTGAATTCAAGTCAAAGTGTTGCTTTTGAGGCAAACATTTTTCACTCTTTGTGACACCACTCATTCATTTGACCTCATTGGGGATCGCCGTTTAACTACAAGAAGGATTCAGGCTGAGCGTTGTATTGTGGTCCAAAAAGCATTCTGATTTAAAATACTCAAATACCTTGTCAAACTCTACCAAAAAGGCTTTTTAAATGTTTCTTTACATGAAGTACATATATAGTACACAGAAAATGAGTAAATAAGCCATGCAAGACTCCTGCTCCAGTAGTGTCGCAATAAATGGGTTCCCTAGGAAACCTTAGTGACAAGTCTTGTTCCTGTCTCACTGAACACTGACACCTAGTGGCTGGTGTAGAATGTAGTACTGTAGTACTACAATGTAGTCGCGGGGGTGCTGGAGCCTATTCCAGCTGTCATGGGGTGAAAGGCGGGGTACGCCCTGGATTGGTCGCCAGCCAATCACAGGGCACATATAGACAAATAACCATTCACGCTAACCACTCAACCACCGTGCAGCAGTACTACATTCACAATTACATTATTTGTTAGTTTTCATTCATTCATTTTCTACCGCTTTTCCTCACGAGGGTTGCGGGGGTGCTGGAGCCTACCCCAGCTGTCTTGGGGGGAGAGGCGGGGTACGTCCTGGATTGGTGGCCAGCCAATCACAGGGCACATATAGACAAATAACCATTCACGCTAACCACTCGACCACCGTGCAACCATACCACATTCACAATTACATTATTTGTCAGTTTTCATTCATTCATTCATTCATTTTCTACCGCCTTTTCCTCACTAGGGTCGCAGGGGTGCTGGAGCCTACCCCAGCTGTCTTGGAGCATGAGGCAGGGTACACCCTGGATTGGTCGCCAGTCAATCACAGGGCACATATAGACAAACAACCATTCACGCTCACCACTCGACCACCGTGCAGCCATAGTACATTCACAATTACATTATTTGTCAGTTTTCATTCATTCATTCATTTTCTACCGCTTATCCTCACGAGGGTCGTGGGGGTGCTGGAGCCTATCCCAGAGGTACACCCTGTATTGGTCGCCAGCCAATCACAGGACATATATAGACAAATAACCATTCACGCTCACCACTCAACCACCGTGCAGCCGTACTACAGTCACAATTATTTGTCAGTTTTCATTCATTCATTCATTTTCTACTGCTTATCCTCACAAGGGTCGTGGGGGTGCTGGAGCCTACCCCAGAGGTACACCCTGTATTGGTCGCCAGCCAATCACAGGACATATACAGACAACCATTCACGCTCACCACTCAACCACCGTGCAGCCGTACTACAGTCACAATTATTCACTATTATTTGTCAGTTTTCATTCATTCATTCATTCATTCATTCATTTTCTACCGCTTTTTCCTCACGAGGGTCGCGGGGGTGCTGGAGCCTATCCCAGCTGTCTTCAAGCGAGAGGCGGGGTACACCCTGGACTGGTCGCCAGCCAATCCCAGGGCACATATAGACAAATAACCATTCACGCTAACCACTCAACCACCGTGCAGCCGTACCACATTCACAATGACATTATTTGTCAGTAAAAAGTGTTTTCATGGATTAGTTTTGGGGTTAAAACAAATCCTGCTCAGATCGAGCAGAATAACCGTTTCCCTGGCAGCGGTCTTCCTGGGTCCATTTTGAGGAGGACTACATAAAAGACTCCAACCAGATGTGTTGTTGGATAGGCACACCCTGGTGCCAGTCCACCTGCTACACCGAGCCGGGTGCCAGATAGTGGCACACAAGCCTCGCAATTATCTGCACCAAACATGCACAGCCCCCATGAGTCATTGCTCTTCACAGCTAATTTAACTAATCTCAACTGGAGGGGATGATCCAAGAGAATAATGCATCCGGGGGCTGAACACATTGCAGTCCAATTGGAAATATCTAAAGGGAGGCAAAAGGTGTGCAAAATGTGCAACTTTTTATTTCTTTTCCAAAGAGAATATGAAGAGCAAATGAAGCATGGTATGGAAATACTGAAGGACAATTTAATCATGAATACATTGATTTAAAAATGTGTTCTAAATGAGAATATTGTGACAGCTATACATTAGTTAGGTGCTAATAATAAAAGATAGTCGAATAATTCCGAACCTGTAAAGCACAACTAAGACTTTATTGTTGTAATTTTTATTGTTTATAACTTTATTGTTTTCATTGCACACCACTTATGCACAGGCTAGCTCAGGGGTGGACAAACTTTTTGACTCGCGGGCCGCATTGATATAACAAAATTTCCGGGGGGGGGGGGGGGGGGGGGGGGGCAGACTATATATTTTACACGTAACAGTCCACCTGGTATTATTGTATCTGTAAAATTGTCATGCAATCTGCTATTATTATTTATTATTTTATATTTATATTTAAATATTTTTAAAATAATAAAATATTATAATAATTAAAATGAAAATGAAATTAAAATAATAATTATTATATTATTATTATGTAAAATATGCAAATATAACAATATTATTATATATAATTAATATAATAATTATCATTAATATAATAAATATAATAATCATAATAGTTATAATAATAATATAATAATTATTATTTTAATTTTTATTATTATTATGTGCTTGTGTCCCTTTTTTCAGGAGCACTTTGTAAACAACAGACCATGTCAAACAACGAAATTGATACAACCATGAAAAGGTTGGCTCAGGCCATGATGCCAGGTTGTATGTTGAGTTTAAATGAAATACTTAGGAAAGATTGGGCGGGCCGTATTCAAACACTTGGCGGGCCGGATGTGGCCCCCGGGCCGTAGTTTGCCCAGCCCTGGGCTAGCTACTATACGCTCTATACTACTACTATAATACTACTCACTATACTAGCTATACGCTCAATGTCTGTAACATCAATGTAACATTACTGACACCTAGTGACCGGAATAATATATACGGTTTGTCTTGCAGTACTTTTTGGACTAATAATACTCCATTGACAAACACTAAACAAATAAAATAATACATTTTTGAAAAAAAAGTGATAAAGTGTGCGAGCGATGTTGGAACCCTAATGTTCCGAGCGACTGTAACCTGTATGTACACGTATTTAATAATAATAATAATAATAATAATAATAATAATAATACATTTTATTTGTATAGCGCTTTTCAAAATACTCAGACACTTTACAGAAAATTTGAGTTGAATAGAAACAAGTAAACAGAGTAAAAGATACGTTAAAATACAACATTCATTGGTTTATATGAGTAAAATATGAGTAAAAGCGGGGCGGGGGACAGCAGTCAGGTATAAAAAGTAGTTTATGTAGTTTAAGTTTAAGTAGTTTAAGTTTATGTAGCTAGGGATGACTGTATGGAAAACGGCTAGGCTCGGCTAGTACTTTGAAGCTTACTTTGCACTGAACGGGAAGTCATTGCACACGGTCACAGTAACGATCTGGCGGTTGATGTTTTCACGCTCGTTAACAATACAACAAAAATGTCGACATTTTTAGACAAATTATTTTTTTCCGATTAAAATGAACAAAGCATTATTAGAGCCCTGTCGACATGACAAAACACGACTATAGTCACATTTATACTCTTTTTATTTACAACATATTGCGCAACTGCAGGGTCTTGAGACACATGCTAACTCGCAAACTAGAGAGCTAGCGACCTAAACGGTAGCCTTCAAGTTATTTCCTTTAAACTTAAAAAAGCCAAAAACTTACCACTTCCACACGGATAGGGAGGATAACTATTAACAGTTATTTAACCTTTAACATGAACATTAATCAAATGTAATAATTTTTTCCGGGTACATGATACCATACGGGCGGCACGGTGGTCTAGGGGTTAGCGCGCAGACCTCACAGCTAGGAGACCAGGGTTCAATCCCACCCTCGGGCATCTCTGTGTGGAGTTTGCATGTTCTCCCCGTGCATGCGTGGGTTTTCTCCGGGTACTCCGGTTTCCTCCCACATTCCAAAAACATGCTAGGTTAATTGGCGACTTCAAATTGTCCATAGGTATGAATGTGAGTGTGAATGGTTGTTTGTCTATATGTGCCCTGTGATTGGCTGACGACCAGTCCAGGGTGTACCCCGCCTCTCGCCCGAAGACAGCTGGGATAGGCTCCAGCACCCCCCGCGACCCTCGTGAGGAAAAGCGGTAGAAAATGAATGAATGAATGATACCATACAGCATCCATATCAAACTAACATTAAACTTTCATATCAAGGCGGGGGCCTCAAAATAGTGTCCTGCGGGCCACATTTGGCCCGCGGGCCGCGTGTTTGAGACCCCTGGTTTAAGTCATCTGGAGTCAAAGTAACCGCAGATTATTGTTTCTGTCTCGTCACTTTTAAAGACGCTTAATGGAGAAAAGCAGACCTTTTGGTGGGAGCTTATATGGGAACTAATTAGGCGGCACTCCGCTGCGTCTCTCCGAGCTGACAGTTGAGAGGAACGCTTGGTTGTATACCCGGCAGTCTCTCGGAAAGCAGGCCATAATTCATCATTAGGACATCAGAGTCCAGGTGCAGATGAGAACTGATAGAGGCTGGCAACCAGGCAAGTCGGGGCACTCGAGGAAGAAAATCTTATCCCGAGGACAATTCCCAGGTCACGGCCACAGTAATTGAAATAATTGTGCCCCGAACGTTGTTTAATCACTGACAATCACACAGGCCGGGGGTATTAAACTGAGGAATGCGGGAGTCTGATTACATCTGCCACCCTTAACTGTCTCCCCTCCCCTGAACACCATCAAGCTTCTCATCTGTTCTGTTGGAACTTTCTGGAACGTGCAAACTATACGACAAAACAGGGAGCTGCGTCTGTTTGGAATTCATTCCACAAACTCTGCATACAGTAAAGTGAGGCGCCAGCTTGGTTAAGGACGGGCCAGAAAATGAACTAAAAAAAAAAAAAAAAAAAGCCTATGTTGAGATGCAACAAATCATTTGTCTGTTATTAACCCTGAGCCTGTAATTATGCAGATTAGCATAGATTTTCCTTGATGCCTGGAAGTGAGATCCAGGGGTTGTTCTCGGCGTGGCAGGCGGACGAGGGAATGGCCATGCATTACTGAACTTGCCACATTCATCATGTTGACTGATGGCACGGAGAGTCGGTCCCCGGGTCCCAGTGGTTAATGTAGTGGGTAATTAACTGTCATTTGCCTAGTAATAGGCCGATGATCAATGGTTTGTGAGGAAACAAATTCTAATCTGGCAGCTGATGAATGCGTGCTGAGGCTGGGGCAACTGAAGTGGTGGGAGGGACGGAAAAGATGGAGATTGGGGGGAAAGGAACGCCGCAGATAGAATTTTAAACGGCTACAGGGAGTCAACCCTGTAAAAAAAAGTAGAAATAAATAAATGTTTACAAGAGTCTACAAAAAAAACAACAACTGACTGCCAAAGTCAGTAAAAGCTTCATGATGATGGTGATCACTAACGAGAATTAACTAGAGCTTGGCTTTCTCAAGAATTCCGGGAAAAGAACAGCCTGGACTGGTGGCCAGCCAATCACAGGGCACATATAGACAAACAACCATTCACACTCACATTCATACCTATGGACAATTTGGAGTGGCCAATTAACCTTGTTGGAGGAAACCCACGCATGCACGGGGAGAACATGCAAACTCCACACAGAGATGGCCGAGGGTGGAATTGAACCCCGGTCTCCGAGCTGTGAGGTCTGCACGCTAACCACTCGACCGCCGTGCCGCCACAGACTAAAATGATGTGCTAATATTAAGTTGTATAAATAGTCTATATGTGCCCTGTGATTGGCTGGCCACCAGTCCAGGGTGTACCCCGCCTCTCGCCCCGAGAGAGCTGGGATAGGCTCCAGCACCCCCCCACGACCCTCGCGGTAGAAAATGAATGAAAACTGACAAATAATGTAATTGTGATACGGCTGCACGGTGGTTGAGTGGTGAGCGTGAATGCTTGTTTGACTATATGTGCCCTGTGATTGGCTGGCCACCAGTCCAGGGTGTACCCCGCCACTCGCCCCAAGAGAGCTGGGATAGGCTCCAGCACCCCCCACGACCCTCGCGGTAGAAAATGAATGAAAACTGACAAATAGTGTAATTGTGATACGGCTGCACGGTGGTTGAGTGGTGAGCGTGAATGCTTGTTTGTCTATATGTGCCCTGTGATTGGCTGGCGACCAGTCCAGGATGTACCCCGCCTCTCGCCCGAAGACAGCTGGGATAGGCTCCAGCACCCGCCGTGCCGCCCCAGTTCAAGTAATTCAAGACCCTCAAATTAAAAGACATTGAAGCCCATGATGAGTGTATGTAAAGTTCCCATCTGTAGTATCCTGTAGTATCCGTATGTAGTAGTATTCCAATATAAGGTACAGCGTTCACAACAGTCCAGTATTCAGTCGTATTTGACACATTTAGTTGGCCAAAGCTGAAAGGAAACACATTTGGAATAATACCACCCCTGCATTTGCCAAAAGTAGACGGGGGCCTGCAGACTCTGATCTGGTTTTGGGGTCCACTGGGCTAAAGCCTTGTGGAATAATTTAATTGGTGTCTGTTTTTCCCGCTCATCAAATAGGTACCAGTGAGCCATACCGGGCTGGAATACACAAGCCAACGCAAACCGACAATACAAGGTATCGAGCGCTCGCTGACTGCATCAGTTCCCTTTCAAATTCGGATTCGGATTCATGCCAGGCATGAATTTTGATTCCAGGCCGTATCTTCAACCTCTTTAAATAAACATGCTGTCTTGTCAGCCGTGGATATTAAGAATATGTCGAGTCAGATATTTGACATTGTTATCCGCTCTCTTTTTTTTAGCAGCCCTCCAGACATAGCAGACTCCGGCGGTTGTACCGTTGTTCGAAGACCCGTGAGAAACATATATATTTATTACCAATTATAATCCTCAGCTAAAAAGTATTGAATCCCGTGCTTTGGGTTTTCCGCACACGAGGCCTCTAAGCTGTCATCCTCTGATCCTGCGCCTTTGAATTCATTACAAGCAAAACCACGCTTAATTTGCCTCCTCCCTTGAGAGCCATTAGCGTCCATGACATCAAACTGGCAGAGCGGCGAAAGACGAGTGGCAGGTACGCTCCATCCATCTTCCCTCCCCCCGTAGGGCGAGGCAGGCTTTCCCCGTGTCCCGACGCTTTAGAAAGTGTTTGCCACACAGGAGCTGCCATCGCCATGCAAAAGATGGCCATCTTGTTTTGTCAGCTTCGGTTGTTGTAGACGAAATATGGCTTGATTGGAGAAACCGGAACATATGTAAAGTCCCCTTAAGCTACAGAACACGCCGGAAGGTCTGGAAGGTGATGTTGAATCATTGAAAGCCGCGCTTAATGTAGCACATACTGTAGGTACCGAATGAATTATGCAGCAAACAAGTAACTGGTGCATGATAAGCAGCCAGGAGGTCTGTTTAGAAACCCGGGGCGGTCTTTGGGCTCGTCATTTTCTTTTCAATTATTTTTTTGTATTATTATTATTTTATGGGCATCCATCTGGAAAGTGGAAAAAAATGCTTCATTATCAAAGATTTAATTTCTCTTCTGCTGAGTCAGAGCTTTATCAACACACCAGAGATTTTTCTTCATAATAAGTTAGAATGAGATACATGTGAACTATAATAAAATATTATTACAACTATGAATAATATTATAATAATTAAATATTACCTATTAAATTTTATTGAAATTACATATTCCTATGCTGAAATATTAAGTATAGTACAAGCCACATATTCAAAGCAATAGTTATCCTCCCTATCCGTGTGGAAGTGGTAAGTTTTTGGCTATTTTAGTTTAAAGGAAATAACTTGGAGGCTACCGTTTAGGTCGCTAGCTCTCTAGTTTGCGAGTTAGCATGTGTCTCAAGACCCTGCAGTTGCGCAATATGTTGTAAATAAAAAAAGAGTATAAATGTGACTATAGTCGTGTTTTGTCATGTCTACAGGGCTCTAATAATGCTTTGTTCATTTTAATCTGAAAAAAATAATTTGTCTACCCACCAACTATATGTGGTTTCTTAAGTTTTTATTATTATTATTATTATTATTATTATTATTTATTACTGATTGATTGATTTTCTTTATTCTTGATTTGTTTATTTATTTTTCATCTTATTTTGTGCAGAAAAATAAAAAAAATTGTATATTTTTCTGTTGTTTTTTTTTTTTTGAAAACCTGATGCAACCCAGCCTTGCCCAGACCCTAGCTCCAGTGGCCCCCAGATAAATTGAGTTCGAGACCCCTGGGTTAAAGTCTTTTTTGGGGACTTTCAGCGTTATATTATTATTTTGTTTTGACCTCTTAAGTTTGCTTTAAGTTGTCTCAGCATCAGCAGTGAGGAAAGTTGTGTCACTTTGTTATGGATTGTAGTGGTAGAAACACACAACGGTCACAGTCACCAGGAATCTTTAAAGGCAAAGTAGTGTGACGGACTTTTTAAACAGGGCAGGTCACCTACATTTATTTCCAAGAGCTGAGACTGGAGGACGGAGGAACGCAGACAGTAACATTGCATCGGCTTGAGATTTTTCTATTTTGTCTTCATTGTTTTACGTCTTCCTTGTAACCGGGTATACAACTTGTAACCTCAAAAACACAGGATTTGCACAAACTCAAGGGACAAGTACGACAGATAGTACTATAGGAATAACACTTTCTGCACACAGGATTATAATTATTCAGATTACTCCAAATTGTCCATAGGTATGAATGTGAGTGTGAATGGTTGTTTGTCTATATGTGCCCTGTGATTGGCTGGCCACCGCCTCTCGCTTGAAGACAGCTGGGATAGGCTCCAGCATGCCCGCAACCCTCGTGAGGATAAGCGGTACAGAAAATGGATGAATGGTTGGATGATGATGTTATTATTGTTCATATTGTGAGACACTGCAAACCTGCAATAAAAGCCTGTTGTTCCAGTGATCACAACTGGTGCATGTGTTACTAGTGACACCTAGTGACTACTGGAGAATACTACAGTTCATCAATGTCTTTTAATGCCTGTATTTGTTTTTTTTCTTAATTTTTTGAAAATGCCAAGGTCAAGAATACATACAATTTACTTTAAAAAGCATATTTTCGGGCAGCACGGCGGTCTAGTGGTCTAGTGGTTAGCGCGCAGACCTCACAGCTAGGAGGGTTCAATTCCACCAGGGTTCAATTCCACCCTCGGCCATCTCTGTGTGGAGTTTGCATGTTCTCCCCGTGCATTTTCTCCGGGTACTCCGGTTTCCTCCCACATTCCATAAACATGCTAGGTTAATCATGCTGGGATTGGCTGGCCACCAGTCCAGGGTGTACCCCGCCTCACGCCCGAAGACAGCTGGGATAGGCTCCAGCACCCCCCACGAAAAAGCGGTAGAAAATGAATGAAGAAGCATATTTTCGACTTATAGTATGCCACAAAACAATATTCATTCATTCATTTTACAAAAACACGATAGAGTGCGTCATGATGTTCAAACTGTGATTAGTGAGGGACAAATAACTAAATAAAGTAAGTAAAAGTCTATCTTTAGGATTAGTCTATTTACTTATACATCTCTTAACCAACCTTTACAAATCACACAACTTTATGCATAGTTTGTAAAACAAACACCGCAGTTTCTCCGTGTATGTTTTACGTTTGAAAAGTGCTTGGTGATCGTAAACTTTCTTTCAGTAATTATTATCACATGTCAAATAAGGAACTACGGACGTGAGTGGGCAAGGCAGGAACAGGCGCATTTCATTGGCTCGACGGTGTGCAATCTCTGGGACAAACGTGACCCTGATTGGCCAAAAGGTTGAACTTATGTAACTAGCTTTAACATCACAAAATCCTGAAAGGTTTGCTTTTTTTTCCATATATCAATACATTCCATCATTTCCAATCTGGGCGCTCGAGAGCACGGCATCTGAAAAAGATTCCGGTTGGCAAAAGACAAGGACATTCACCCCCGCAGAGTAAGAGGCGTCTCGCTGTGACGCTTTGTCGGAAGCCGCAACACAAAGTGCTGCTGTTAGGCTCAAACGCTACTTGCTCATTATCTTGCACTAAATCTATCATTTCTTGGGTTTTTTTTTTTTTTTTTTTAGATCAATTACGTGCCTCTGCGAGGAGAGAAGTCATCATTTCTTCTATTTTATGTGAGCGCCTTTTGGCGATACACAGGAAAGAAAAAAAAAAAAAGGACACGAGATAATACAGACATATCTAAATTTAGAGGGCTCAAAGGAGGAGGCATAATTCTTTTAATTAATTCAGTATTAATCCACAGAAGAGGCCCACTTTGTTTCCACCTCGCTACTGTGTTACTAGTAATATCCTTCATTGTCTCAAGGTGTGTTGACAGTGGCCCTTAATTCTGGAAGTATTCATGAGGGCGCAATCTATCTGCTTCTTTTGCCTCTGGGAAACATACTTTCTGAAGGTTAATAAACAACCCTGCATATCCCGAGCCTGGAGATCATTTATCAGATTGCGATCTCTTACAGACTCAGAGAGTGGCATGCCGTTTTATCATTTTAACAACGATGGCTAAAAGTGCCCCAAGAAGTCTGCTTAATAGGTTATTTTGTTATATGATTTTGTTATCAGATTCCTTTCTCCCTTGTAGCCCTGGTCTGGGCCGCTGTGTAGTAACAGCCCTGAATCCCTAATGAATACTCCCATTAAAGTCCCTGGAGCAGGCAGAGAAATAATAGGGTCCTCCCTGGGCAGTGGTGGAAACCATGTCCCATCTATTTCAATGGCACAAGCTGGGGCCCTGCTATTCTTTTTTATTTGGCTTCGGCCGGGGCCCGGTCCGTTGGGGTTATTCATTCATTCATTTTCTAACGCTTGTCCTCACGAGGGTCACGGAGGGGGCTGGAGCCTATCCCGGCGGTCTTCGGGCGAGAGGCTGGGTACACCCTGGACTGGTGGCCAGCCAATCACAGGGCACATATAGACAAACAAGCATTCACGCTCACCACTCAACCACCGTGCATCCGTACCACATTCACAATTACATTATTTGTCAGTTTGTCATTCATTCATTCATTCATTTTCTATCGCGGGGGTGCTGGAGCCTATCCCAGCTCTCTTGGGGCGAGAGGCGGGGTACACCCTGGACTGGTGGCCGGCCAATCCCAGGGCACATATAGACAAACAAGCATTCACGCTCACCACTCAACCACCGTGCATCCATACCACATTCACGATTACATTATTTGTCAGTTTTCATTCATTCATTTATTCATTTTCTAACGCTTTTCCTCATGAGGGTCGCGGGGGTACTGGAGCCTATCCCAGCTCTCTTGGGGCGAGAGGCGGGGTACACCCTGGACTGGTGGACAGCCAATCACAGGGCACATATAGACTATTTATACAACTTAATATTAGCAGATCATTTTAGTCTGTGGCAGCACGGTGGTCGAGTGGTTAGCGCGCAGACCTCACAGCTAGGAGACCAGGGTTCAATTCCACCCTCGGCCATCTCTGTGTGGAGTTTGCATGTTCTCCCCGTGCATGCGTGGGTTTTCTCCGGGTTCTCCGGTTTCCTCCCACATTCCAAAAACATGCTAGGTTAATTAGCCACTCCAAATTGTCCATAGGTATGAATGTGAGTGTGAATGGTTGTTTGTGATTGGCTGGCATAGGCTTCCTCGTGAGGAAAAGCGGTAGAAAATGAATGAATGAATGAATTTTAGCCTGTTGAGCCCAACTCTGAACACTGATCCAATGCAATCAATTGTAGTTAGGTAATTGTAGTTCCGCTGTTGAGTGATGGTATTTTGATGAACATGTGTTACAGATGACAATGGGATTATCTATAATGTTTAAAAACTATTTCCAAAACTCCAGTTTTCAACAAAAAATATGGTATATAAAGTATTGCTGTAAATGACATACAAATCATGTTAGTTGAATTCTTTGAATGCGGACACATTGTCATGGGAAAAGGGCGCTATGGCATCGCTACTATGAATGATAATACACGTAACATGGAAGTGCACGGCACAGGATTGGAACCACACATTAACTGTACCTCTTTGCGTGTGTGCTTCACATCATACATCATAAACCTTGCAATGCTACCTACACTCGGTGTTCCCAGCACCGCTCGCTTGTTCACGTCCAATCAGAAGCTGTAGAAATACATTTGATCAAAGTTACTTAAGATTTGTCCGATCGAAACACCATTATGGCTGAATATGACTTATATCAAAACATGTGACAGTTGAGTCAGTAAAAAAAACTCTAGTTCTTTTAGTTATTATTATTCTTTTAGTTATTTTAGTTATGATTAACTATAAAATCTAGTTTACATGTGTCTTTACACAATTCTCTGATTTAAGTAGACATTTTAGACATAAATAAACAGACTGACAGAATACTTTATTAATCCCTTCCTATAAGAAGACTTCTGTTTGTGCGTGTTGCAATAAATGTCTTCCGGATGATTATGATGATTATTATTATTATTAGAGACTAGTGTAGAATCCAATAGTTCATCAACGTTCATCAATTGTTATGCTTGAAAATGCTTTTTTAGATATTTTAGATATATTTTATTTTGGCATATCTACGTTATCCTTCACAAAACAACCGTGGACGAGGTTACACACAAACAAACAAATGCTAATGCTAAACACCACTTCCTTATTATTGAATAAGGTTATGTTATGAAGTCACCTTCATGAAAATCTGTTTCAAAATCTGCGGAGTCCCAAACTTTCAAAGTTTTAAAGATACTATTATGTGTGCCGAGTGGATTGCATGATATATTTTTCGCTTTCCCGACTCAGGTTGTTTGGCGTAACGGGGAACTGCGCAGCCTGCAGCAAGCTAATTCCAGCCTTCGAGATGGTCATGCGGGCCAAGGAGAACGTCTACCACCTGGACTGTTTCGCATGCCAGCTCTGCAATCAGAGGTGAGTGATTGAACTGCATTGAACCCTCATCTCCGTTCCCCGTACCTCCGACCGGCTGCTCGGGAAGAACGATGGCACCGTGGTAACCCCAGCTGTTGATACGTGAACAAGGAAGATGCATCAGGAGATTTATCACTCTAACAAGTGATCACGGAGATAGCCCAGATGGAGCCAGACATGATGATCTTGTATTGTACAGATTTAAGCTCCGCAAAGTTCGAGAGGGCCCTTCTCTGTTTACATCAGTCTTCATTACACGCCGGAATCCTGTCAAAGGAACGTGGTCAGCGAGAATGAATCAGCCATTCTTACCGCAATTCGACTTTTACAAATGTAACAATGCTCCCTTTTGAGTGGCATTGTCCCAAAAAAATATCAATAAAAATACCATAATAACTCTTCTGCCACCCGTAAGCAAATGTTGTATTACATTATATTAGGGCTGGGCGATATAGTGATATTTTTTAAAATATCGATAATTCTGTTAAGGACGATATCAAAAATAAGCATATCGTTCATATCGATATGCGGAGGTCTCATGTTTCGCGATGGCGGCGCCCGAGCGCAAGCTAGCTACGACAGCTCTGTGTCTCCTGAAGTATTTTTTTGCTTTATTTATTACTATATTACTTTTATTACTTTCTTATTCCTTATAGTTTTGTGCCATAGCGATCCTTGTTAGCAAGTGTGCAGCTATGGATTTTCATCTTATTACGTTTGTAGCTTGCCGCTTGCATCATTGTTGACACTCGGGAGCAGCTGTTAGCATTTGTTAGCATCCCTTGGCTACGTCCAATATGGAGGTGCAGAGGCTGCTTAACCCAGTCCTACGTTATATATATGCTTTGCATATGTGAAATGCTTTTGAGGGAGGTTTCTTTAGAATTTGAATTTTGTTTACTTTGGCGTTAACGTTTTTAAGGCTAACATTCCAAGAACGGGGCTTTTGAGCTCTTAGTGAATAGTTCCATCAAAACAGGAAAACGAACAGACTCGATGAGCCTTACGATAAAGTGGAATTACATGGGCGAGCCATTTTGCGACAAGACAATACCTGGAGACGCATAAAATATTCAGATATTATTTTTTGTCGTCAAAGCTCACTTCTATTCGCGTGACGACGATGGCTCGCTGACACCCAGACCGCCAAAGCCATGTAGATGATTTCCATGTGTATCGTCTCTAAAGCTACTCCTACGTGTCCTACCCCCGAACCCTAAAATCCTAACCTATGGAAACTATGGAATGGATTGAATAAGGAAATCAAACAATGCACAACGATGAGCCAATTCAAGAAACAATACAAGCAGTTGATGTTTGCTAAATACAAGGATGAAGAGTCTTGAACCAGTCATGATGTGCTATATACGTATATCACTATATTAACACTTACTATGGTAACATAATGACATTGTATGGTCATATCACCTCGTAATTCGGTACGGGACAAAAAATTACAAAATAAATTCAAAAAAACAAAAAAAAAAACAAAAAAAAACTTTAACTGTATTATGGAAAGCAGGAAGTGAACAAATGTAACAGTTAGTGATTGTAAAAGTACCAGATGGAGGGGTAGGATTTAATAAGCTTTGCTTCTTCCTACTCCTTTTGGACATGTGGAACTGGGAACTGATTATGGGATGCACTCAATTGGAATCTGATGCATGTTCTAATGAAATAAAAACATTACCATTACCATTACCATTCATTCATTCATTCATTTTCTACCGCTTTTTCCTCACGAGGGTCGCGGGGGGTGCTGGAGCCTATCCCAGCTGTCTTCGGGCGAGAGGCGGGGTACACCCTGGACTGGTCGCCAGCCAATCACAGGGCACATATAGACAAACAACCATTCACACTCACATTCATACCTATGGACAATTTGGAGTGGCCAATTAACCTAGCATGTTTTTGGAATGTGGGAGGAAACCGGAGTACCCGGAAAAAACCCACGCATGCACGGGGAGAACATGCAAACTCCACACAGAGATGCCCGAGGGTGGAATTGAACCCTGGTCTCCTAGCTGTGAGGTCTGCGCGCTAACCACTAGACCGCCGTGCCGCCGTACCATTACCATGACTTAATCAAATACATAGTTGTGATCCACATGAATGTTACAAGGACGAACAATCAAACAGAAAGTCTTTGTTGAAAATGTGCCGGCAGAACCCACAAACTAGACACACGGTGAATACTAAATTCAAAAGATGTGGTTACACACAATTAGCACTGGGTTATTGTCTTGCCACTTCAGCCGGCTGCACCAGACAGCATCTCCTAATAGAAGAAGTCAGCTAATCTTCATCAGCCGGACCCAGGCAGGCCAACTCTCGCTCTCCCCGCATTAAAACCCACTTAAGCATGGGCAAATCTTTCTTTTTACATTAAGGCAACTGATGAACTGTTGAATAAAATTGACGTTTGTGTGTTCCGCACCGTCCACCGCGGCCTTGCGGGCGCCATTTAGATGCCCATCACAATTTTCACCGGCGCCTGGCCACAGTTTATGGTGTGGCACCGGCTTTAATTGAAGCTGTTCGTCAGCTTTGACTTTTTGTTTTCCAGTTACTTACTCGCTTTTGCGGCAGATATATATCTATTTGACGGACAAAAATATCGGGACAACAGGCCAGGACGCCTTTTCCACACTCATATTATTGTTAACATGTGGATTCATTTAGGATTGATGGTAAGTCATGATAATTGTTTAGTTTATGATTAACACAATTAACACAACGTTCATCATGTTTACCCTTTACACATTTCAACATGTCCAAAAAAAGACTAGAAACACAATTGCCAAGGGCGGACTGGGACATTTTGTGAACTTTTTGGTTCAGACTGACTCCCTGTGTTACGAGCTTCCTCTTGTTTACTTTTAAAAAAATGACCTCGGCCAGGGTTGGGATCGAACAGGCGCCTCCTACCTTGCCGCACGTACCCTGAGACCAATAGAGACTAATAGAGAGGAGGGTGAGTGAATTGTACCGTTTTATTCTCTAATTGGAAACAGAGCCTTGGACTGACTTGACGCTGCATGCACGTGTCACGGCAGCCATGCGCATATAAGACCCCCCCTTGCCCCCCAACTCGGTGGATGGTGGTGGGTCCTGACACACAGCACTTGCTCTGCGTGTACAGGGAGGGGCGGTTCAGACTGTTGGGTTGTGTTATGTCTGCAGCGTCATGTTGCCCAATTTGGTTACCGTACTTGGGCGAGCAAATAATAATAATACATTTTTAAAATTGAGTCTCAATTGAGACTCAATTGAGGTACAATTGAGTAAGGGAATCAAACAATGCACAACGATGAGCCAATTCAAGAAACAATACAAGCAGTTGATGTTTGCTAAATACAAGGATGAAGAGTCTTGAACCAGTCATGATGTGCTATATATATCACTATATTGACACGCACTATGGTACACATTATGGCATTGGATGCTCATATCACCGAGTACTTCAGTACGGGACAAAAACTGAAAAAAAAACTAAAAAACTAAAAAAAAAAACGTTAAACTGTATTATGGAACGCAGGAAGTGAACAAATGTAACAGTTAGTGATTGTAAAAGTACCAGATGGAGGGGTAGGATTTAATAAGCTCTGCTTCTTCCTACTCCTTTTGGACATGTGGAACTGGGAATTGATTATGGGATGCACTCAATTGTAATCTGATGCATGTTCAAATGAATTAAAACCATAAAAAAAACAAAAAAAAATTAATTAAAAAAAGAAAATAAAAACTCAAATTATATCATGGAAAGCAGGAAGTGAACAAATGTAACAATTACTGATTGTAAAAGTACCAGGTGGAGGGGTAGGATTTAATAAGCTTTGCTTCTTCCTACTCCTTTTGGACATGTGGAACTGGGAACTGATTATGGGATGCACTCAATTGGAATCTGATGCATGTTCAAATGAAACAAAACCATTTAAAAAAAAATAATAAAAAAATAAAATAAAAACTCAAATTATATTCTGGAAAGCAGGAAGTGAACAAATGTAACAGTTACCGATTGTAAAAGTACCAGCTGGAGGGGTAGGATTTAATAAGCTTTACTTCTTCCTACTCCTTTTGGACATGTGGAACTGGGAACTGATTATGGGATGCACTCAATTGGAATCTGATGCATGTTCAAATGAAATAAAACCATTACCATTACCATAAAAACGTCCATCAATGGGCCCATTATTGATCGGCACATCGGTAAAACACCCGGTACTCTGATGCCACATCCGCCCCTGTCAATTATTTTTGTTCGCTTGAGGTGTGTAACACGTAATAGTAAACTTAATACTATTGGTATCTACGTTATTCAGTAAATACATATAACTAAATACCATTGTTTTCAGTGTATAAGATCTACAGTGTTTAAACTGCACCCACTAAATTTAGAGAGAAAAAAACAAGATTTGGACATACAGTATATATATATATATATAAGACGCATGGGATTGTAAGCCAAACATGACCTAAGACACACATTGGCCGTACGGACGACGCACAAATATCTCCAAAGTGTGTAAGTTTGTCTTAGAGACTGAGTACACGAAGCGACTGTATGAGAATGAAGTTGCAATATCACAAAGAGAATACAATTGCAACGGGAAGCAATGAAGTTGTAACGCTACAGAAATAAGACCATCCAATTGTCAACAGCATTAACCGTTTTTCTGAGAGACCATTCAAGTAATATCAACATATAATTCAGAGCATTTGGAGTGGGTTCTGTAATGCACTGTGGATTTTTGTTACCACTTCAGTCTGTCCCTGACACTCCTTCTTGGAGGTTAACAGTTTTAGTTGAAGTATAATGATCAATATTTATATTGTGATTAATAGACTGACCTTCAGCAAATTGATCTCAGCTCTCTTGAGATCTCACTTTTCCTGAATAGTTTATCTGTCTGATTTTCGATGGGCTCCGCTGTGCTTTGTCTGGCATGCCGATCTCGCTTCCTGCCTTGTTCCTCCGCACCAGCTCTGTCCCCTTCTCATTTCCTCGCCTCAAACAAACACAAAAGCCACCCCCGACCCTCCCAACCATCCACCTCCCCATTGACCCGCTTCCCCCCCCGACAGGCCCTTCAATAAAGCAATCTAATCCATCTCGCAAATGGCCCTGAGATTTCTCTGTGGAACGTCGTCAAAAAAAATGTGAAATCTGATAAACAGAGCAGGCGATCGGCGGGTCGACCGGGGTCACGCCGTGTAATTATCTGCCACTCCTTCGGGTCAGCCTCGGCACAAATTGGTGTTTGAAGGTTGAATTGCTACAATCACGTATATGAACACGTCGCCTGAGCCCCCCCCCCTCCTTTTCCGCTGCTATAGTCTCTCATTTATCAAGCCATGGTTTCTTTGTGGGTGCACTCAAACCATGCAAGAGAACTCCAAGCCGCTGATTATTCTGATTCCGTCACTGTAAGACTCTAATAGTCATTGGTCTGCTATTAAGGGCAAAGCTTTAATGATAGGCCACGGAATAGGCGCACCCAGCAATTATAACCTTTGTTATTTGTCACTACCGTTCAAGTTGACAGCGATGCATGTGTAGTGGAACACGTTTAAGTCGACGAGCTTGTCAAGTCCTGTCCCAAGTCAACGTCGCCATGCAGGTGCATGGTTGACCATTTTTGTCGAGAAAATTTCAGACCCAAAGGGGTCATGACTTCAACGACAAACGCAACACAACTACTAGTCACCGTCTAGTCCAAGGATGGGCAAACTACGGCCCGGGGGCCACATCCGGCCCGCCAAGTGTTTGAATACGGCCCGCCTGTTCTTTCCAAAGTATTTCATTTAAACTCAACATACAAGCTGGCATCACGGCTTGAGCCAACCTTTTGATGGTGGAAGTGGCTGTTTTATCAATGTCGTTATTTGATGTGGTCTTTTGTTTACAAAATTCATTCATTCATTCATTCATTCATTTTCTACCACTTATCCTCACTGGGCTCCAAAAATGATTGTTTGTCTATATGTGCCCTGTGATTGGCTAGCGACCAGTCCAGGGTGTACCCCGCCTCTCGCCCGAGGACAGCTGTTTACAAAATGCTTCTGAAAAAAGGGACACAAACACATAATAATAAAAATAATAATAATAAAATAATTCATTCATTCATTCATTTTCTACCGCTTTTTCCTCACGAGGGTCGCGGGGGATGCTGGAGCCTATCCCAGCTGTCTATGGGCGAGAGGCGGGGTACAACCAGGAGTCACCAGCCAATCACAGGGCACATGTAGACAAACAACCATTCACACTCACATTCATACCTATGGACAATTTGGAGTTGCTAATTAACCTAGCATGTTTTTGGAATGTAGGAGGAAACCGGAGTACCCGGAGAAAACCCACGCATGCACGGGGAGAACACGCAAACTCCACACAGAGATGGCCGAGGGTGGAATTGAACCCTGGTCGCCTCGCTGTGAGGTCTGCGCGCTAACCTAATAATAATAATAATAAATGTAATCAAATAAATGATCTCAAAGTGCACGTATAGCAGATTGCATGACACTTTTACTTGTAAAAATGGACTGTTATTTGTAAAATACTACAGAGTCTGGCCCCCCCCGTCAATTTTGTTAAATCAATGCGGCCCGCGAGTCAAAAAGTTTGCCCACCCCTGGTCTAGTCAGCCACTCTGAGGGATGTCGACTTAAACGGGTTCCCCTCTATCACCATGAAGGCCTCTCTGTTTATTTTTCTCTCCCACTCTTTGGCGCCGTGCATGACTTTGAAACACTGTGACGCTAAAGTGAGCGAGCGTCCCTTGTCTGCGGTCCATCAGTGAAAATACAGAATCCTACATCAGACCTGATTCCTGGTGTCTGCGCCCAATGCGGCCTTACTCTGTTAAAGCCAACATAAATCCACCATTGTGACCTTCCCGATAGCTCGACCTGTTATTCTCCAGGCCTGAGAGAGGAAGCAGGGAAAAGAAGCGGCTTCCGAAAAGAGGTGTCGGGAATAAGGAAGGAGATATGAGCCTCCATCCGGCAAGCAGTTAGCCACAGATCAGCCGTGGGGGACAGCTAATCGATGAAGCTGTCGTCCGGCCTCATCATCTAGCCGGCGCTGGCCCAATTTCCCCCTGATGAGCTGGAGGCCACAGTCTTGGGGAGGCTGGAGGAAGGTTAGAGCGCAGAGGAGCAGGATGGGTGACAGTGCAGGAGAAGGTCAGTGCTGATAAGCAGGGGGAGGCTCGGCGTACTTGAGCCTTGGAAGGAGAGAATGACGCCAATTGGGTTGAGCGCAGCAAAGCTCTGCCACGGGTGCCGTGTATGTCATGAGTCAGGCTTGTTAGACAAGGGCCTAATAGGCAATAAGGGACATAGTTGTCACTTTATGTATGATTGCTGTTGAGAACTAGGAGCCTGGCCAGGAAGACCACTGGGAAACACGATCACGCTTCCTTATCTTCATCTATTGGACGGGAAAATCACCGTGTGTAAAACACATACGTGACTTTGTCTACAAACTTGTAATGTGGATTTACTGCTTGGATTTAAGTAGTAATACTTGAACTTTTCTAAATAACTAACCTTAAATTGTTTATTGTTCAATGATTTTAGGCCCAAAATATGAAATAAAACTATCAACAAATGCATTTGTGAACAATTTAACAATATATTTGAATACAACAGGCGGCACGGTGGTCGAGTGGTTAGCGCGCAGACCTCACACCTAGGAGACCAGCATTCAATTCCACCCTCGTCCATCTCTGTGTGGAGTTTGCATGTTCTGCATGTTGTTTGCATGTTCTGATTTTTCTACCGCTTATCCTCACGAGGGTCGCGGGGGTGCTGGAGCCTATCCCAGCTGTCTTGGGGGCGAGAAGCGGGGTACACCCTGGACTGGTGGCCAATCAGCCAATCACAGGGCACATACGTATAGACTATTTATACAACTTAATATTAGCAGATCATTGTAGTATGTGGCGGCACGGCGGTCGAGTGGTTAGCGCGCAGACCTCACAGCTAGGAGACCAGGGTTCAATTCCACCCTCGGCCATCTCTGTGTGGAGTTTGCATGTTTTCTCCGGGTACTCCGGTTTCCTCCCACATTCCAAAAACATGCTAGGTTAATTAGCCACTCCAAATTGTCCATAGGTATGAATGTGAGTGTGAATGGTTGTTTGTCTATATGAAGAGCTTGCAACCAAAAGGCGCTAAATCCAATTTTCACTAAGTTGCATGTTTTTCATGAGTTTAATAGACCTCTGTCATGTGTATCCAAATCACATATTTTGGTCTTGAAATCATTTTTAAAAATATGAAAAAAAGTGATGTGAAATTTATGCTATTTCCATTTCAGATTTCGGATTGTATGTTGAGAATGGCTTCTGTGTTGTAATTATTTTATTAGCATAGAACATTAAAGCACCTTACATTCTTTTACAACAATGCCATTGAAGAAGTTAAAGGTGACTTCAAATTTATTTCAGCCAAAAGGCGCTAAATCCGAAAAAAAAATTAATTTAAAAAAATATATAAAATACATGGTGTGTGCAGGATTTTTATAGCATGCATTTTTATGACCTATATTGATAGCTCTTTCATTTGCAATATAGACTTGATGACCAAATAGATTGATATGTGCGTAATTAAAAATCATTGATTTTCTGGATGGATTTAGCGCCTTTTGGTTGCAAGCTCTTCATATGTGCCCTCTCGCCCCCCCCCCCCCCCAAAACAGCTGGGATAGGCTCCAGCACCCCTCGTGAGGATAAGCGGTAGAAAATGAATGAATGAATACAACAGTATAAGACAATATCGCGATATCAACAAAATAATAAATACTTTGCCTTTTATTACATATAATTTTTCATAATAATCAAAATAAAGTCCATGTATCTATTTTCTATGCCGCTTATCCTCACTAGGGTTCAAAATAATAAATTCAGTGGTGGAAAATAACAAAATAGCATTTTTCAATCTATGCAGGTTAGGAGCTGTAAAATAATGGCAGAACTGACATAACAGTAAACGTGACATCATTTTTCATTGTTTAAAGGTGACATTTATTTTTCCTCTCTGGAGATGCTTTGCTCAACCTTCACTTTCACTTTGAGGATGTAAATAAAGGGGGTTTAAAACAATATGCCAACCAGAACAGTACGACCTGGATAGACCAGAAATAGATGCCCGTGTTCTAGAACAGGGGTGGGCAAACTACGGCCCGGGGGCCACATCCGGCCCGCCAAGTGTTTCAATATGGCCCGCCTGTTTTTTCCAAATATTTCATTTGAACTCAACATACAACCTGGCATCGTGGCTTGGGACAATTTTTTGACGGTTGAGGTAGCTGCTTTATCAATTTTGTTATTTGATGTGGTCTGTTACAAAATGCTCCTGTAAAAAGGGACACAAGCACATAATAATAATAATAATAATAATAATAATAATAATAATAATAATAATAATAATAATAATAATAATAATAATAATAATAATAATAATAATAATAATGTTGTCAATAATGATAATAATACTACTATTATATTAACATTGTTGTTAATAATATTAATATAATAATGGTAGTAATATTACAAAATACTCCTGGAAAAAGGAGCACAAGCACAATAATAGTAATACAAATAATGATAATAATACTACTATTATATTAATATTGTTGTTAATAATATTAATATAATAATGGTAGTAATACTATTATTATAACAAAATAATAATAATAATATAATAACATTACTATAACTAATAATAATAATAATAATTCAAATAAAAATAACAATAATAATAATAATAATAATAATAATACATTGAAAAACACACTTTACATCAAATAAATGATTTCTAAGTGCACATATAGCAGATTGCATGACACTTTTACATGTAAAATATGTGTAAAAATATAGGTGTAAAAATGGACTGTTACGTGTAAAATACTACATAATCCCCCCCGTCAATTTTGTTAAATTAATGCGGCCCGCGAGTCAAAAAGTTTGCCCACCCCTGTTTTAGAATCACAATACTAACACCAAGGTCGTCTTGGGTGGGAAGGAACCAGGATCCAAAGCTGAAGGGATCGTTCCGGCACGGGCAGATACTGCATGCAGACGGAAGTAACAAGGTGAATTCCCAGACATGTACTGTCTGATGGGATGCTGCTTGTTTTGGGAAGGCAAGGCTTAGAGAAATATGCATACGTTCAAGCATCACCTTCATATAAAGTCAACGTTTGTGAACTTGTGCGAATGGGAACGCTAACTGCATGCGGCGCGTCTTAGACCATTTTCCTCTCTTTGACAATCTCACTGTTGCCTCATTTGAGTGGAAAGCGACTACTCTAGTTAACACGCGCCTCCGGGGCATATCGCTGGCATCTCAGTGCATCGTGTGGAAGCCATGTTTTTTTTTTTTCCCCTCTTCCTCCCTTACAACAAGAGGTCTCCAAAGACTCATTAGTCACACTCACCTCTCGGTAAAGAAAGGGAAGAAAGCAAAGGAAGAGATGAAGAAAGCGTCAGAGGACGATGACTGCATGCACAGTAATCATCTATATGACCACGCATCATAATATGAATACAGCTGGGCATATAATTGTATTAATGATGTGATGAGACTCCTTTATACTTGCTCATTAGTAAGGTTGGGCGATATGGACCTAAGCATATACTATGATATTTTTGGAATGTGTCACGTTATGACGATATACAATGTATAAAAAGCTACAGAACTTATATTATATAATGAAATACAGCTCATTTATTTATTGGCAACAAATTGGCTAACTTTCTTAAAGGGATGTCAGCCTCTACACATATTGCTACTAAATCTTCAACAAATTGCAATGCTTGTGTGTGTGATTAAGGAAGATGTAGTCACCCATGCAATTCCAGTTGCATACTGTAAGTAAGATATTTTTCTCTTGTGGTCTTATTCAGAAGTGTGTTCCATGTGTGTGGAGAATGTTCTCCCCGTGTTTGCGTGGGTTTTCTCCGGGTGCTACAAACTTTTTATTTTTATACACAACACCAGGTTATAGTTTACAAAGCAAATTAGTGTAATAGCTAATGTTATTTTTTTACAATATGACAAAGCCAATAAAAGTTATGGACCATAAACGGCCCCCAGGCCGCCCTATCCCTAACCTTGAGTTTACCACGGACCCTAATCTTAAACCTCATCCCTGTTCCAACACTTCTGAAAGGTTGATGCAGGAAAGTCATGCACGACTACCAATGGCTGCTGTGTGTATTTTGACATGTCTTAAAAACACACTTGGTTCTCATTTTATAGCATTTGACACCAACACAAAAAATGTTTTTTGTGCAATATATACAGTACAGCGCATGTCTTATATGTCTACTGTTTCTGTGCATCGCTAGATGAAGTTATGTACCACCGGTGGTACTCATAAGAGTTTTCTAATAAAAACCATTTATAGAAAAATGTCCGTTAATAACCAAGGCGGTGACGGGCACTAGTGTAATGTCCTCATCAAAACCGGTGCACAGATGTCACGTATGCTGTTGACATTTGGCCGAGCAGAAACAATTTGTCTGCGTGAAATAAGCGGCAAGGCAGAAAGGAAATAAGGGAGGAGAGGCGAAAAGGGGAGAAACAATTCCATGACAGAAAAGCTCATTGCAGGAGTGGACAATGTAAAAGCACAATCATAAAATAATAGCATTTGTAATTATGGACAAGTTGACATTCAGATAGTACACTGACTTTTAATGAGGAACATCAAAT
This sequence comes from Doryrhamphus excisus, assembly GCF_030265055.1. NCBI lineage: Eukaryota > Metazoa > Chordata > Actinopteri > Syngnathiformes > Syngnathidae > Doryrhamphus > Doryrhamphus excisus. The sequence continues at coordinate 19,556,046 of NC_080468.1, read as the reverse complement.
CCTTTGGCTTTGTGCCCCCCCCAACGCCACAAAAACCAAAACAACTGAAAAACACCAATCTCATCACACTACTACTACTACTATTACTACTATCCTTAGTATCGTTATCAATATTCAGATTCCCTAACTTTACTTCGTTCCCAAAACACACTCTTTTCACCTTTTCTGGTCAATGTGTTAATTGGTCCCGCACGGATGGAACAAATCGTGCGTTCAATCTGCCCTCCAGCCCTGAAATAAATGCCGTGTACCAAACAAGCTCCTCATTCAGGTTCCAGCTATGAGTTCTGTATTCATCGTCAAGTCCAACAGAGGCCACCCCCACTTCTGGTAAACACGAGCGGCAATGTTTGCTGACCTTGTCCTTCCTCAAGTGACATAAGTGACACTCAAGACGATAGTTGAGTGAGAGTTGCCTCTCGTTCAACATAATCTCCGCTCACTGAATCTCCCACTGAAAAGGGGAAAAATAAGCACAGCTTATGGCCTTGTCCACACAGGAACACTCCTGGGTGTTGTTTTGTTTTGTTTTTTTGGGCGGGTGGAAATAGTCACATCCACGAGGGAACATATTACTGGGTGAAGATTATGTAATCGTTGAGACACACCTATATTGGGTGCTGGGAACAGACACGCTGACCAAAACCACAGAAGAAGTCCGTCGTCTTCCGATTGTCTGATTTTCTTCCTTTTCTTCCTTTTCTTTTCCTTCTGAAAGGTGCTGATGTTCTACTGCTGATTAGTAAAGAACAGAAAAAGGTAGAAACAAACATTTTTGTTTGTATCGTGTTTCGTGTATCTGGCCCCAAGACAGCTGGGATAGGCTCCAGCACCCCCGTGACCCTCGTGAGGATAAGCGGTAGAAAATGGATGGATAGATCTCTTCACAAAAAGCTGATTTTCTTCCTTTTCTTCCTTTTCTTTTCCTTCTGAAAGGTGTTGATGTTCTACTGCTGATTAGTAAAGAACAGAAAAAGGTAGAAACAAAAATGTTTCTAACAAAAATGAAAAAGGTAGAAACAAAAATGTTTCTAACAAAAATGTTTGTTTCTACCTTTTTCTGTTCTTTACTAATCAGCAGTAGAACATCAACACCTTTCAGAAGGAAAAGAAAAGGAAGAAAAGGAAGAAAATCAGCTTTTTGTGAAGAGATCTATCCATCCATTTTCTACCGCTTATCCTCACGAGGGTCACGGGGGTGCTGGAGCCTATCCCAGCTGTCTTCGGGCCAGATACACGAAACACGATACAAACATAAATGTTTGTTTCTACCTTTTTCTGTTCTTTACTAATCAGCAGTAGAACATTTCCACGTTTCAGAAGGAAAAGAAAAGGAAGAAAATCAGCTTTTTGTGAAGAGATCTATCCATCCATTTTCTACCGCTTATCCTCACGAGGGTCACGGGGGTGCTGGAGCCTATCCCAGCTGTCTTGGGGCGAGAGGCGGGTTACACCCTGGACTGGTGGTCAGCCAATCACAGGGCACATATAGACAAACAACCATTCACACTCACATTCATACCTATGGACAATTTGGAGTGGCTAATTAACCTAGCATGTTTTTGGAATGTGGGAGGAAACCGGAGTACCCGGAGAAAACCCACGCATGCACGGGGAGAACATGCAAACTCCACACAGAATTGAACCCTGGTCTCCTAGCTGTGAGGTCTGCGCGCTAACCACTCGGCCACCGTGCCGTCCCACCATATTCCAGTCAATGGTGAAGTTATTTGGAAATGAAGAACATTCCCATTTGCATGCTAATACTCGCTTATCACTGTTGTGTCTGGAAGCAATTAACTGCAATAAATAAGAGACGACTGTTATTAAAAAAGGGATTGACACCCCCATCAGGAGTTTTGGTGTTTTCCACAAAAAAGTACTTTAAAATATTGTATTGCATTTCGTGTGAATGTACTAATTGATGCTGATTGACTGTCTCTCTTCTCAGGTTTTGTGTGGGAGACAAGTTTTTCCTGAAGAACAACATGATCCTGTGCCAGACGGACTACGAAGAGGGGCTAATGAAGGAGGGCTACGCTCCCCAGGTTCGCTGACCCTCGCCAGGACGGAAAGGAGGACGGAGACAGGAGCCTGATGGAAGACTGATGGAGAGCTTGCAATCACACAACAAAAAGCACTATCCAGCTCCTGTCCCCCGCGTGTACATAATGAAGCCTTCCTTGGGTGGGGGGGTACTTGACTGTACAGAATAGCCATAGACACTGCAGGATCGCAGGCCCCCGGAATCTGGCTCCGCATATGGAAGAAAATGATGTTTTGGTTTTTTTTTTGTTGGTGACTGACGAATGCTGCCGCTTTCCCTTTGGCAAACAAAACGCCGGCCTCAGAACAACCAAAAGCAATTTGCCGGACGGATATTTATACGGTCATATGACACGGACCGCATAGTCCGGGGACTTGAATCTAGAACACGCAGAGGTGGAACTGTTTGGGAAAGACGCCTTTTTAACTGATGTTGGTGTATCAAATAATAATTAATTTAATGCCTGTGTGTGTGTGTGTGTGTGTGTGTTGAGTGTTTTTTTTTCAATCATGCGGTCTCAGTTTGATTTTCAGAATCCGTCGCAAAATCTTTTTTCTATGCTGATTTCTGTTTTTTAACACAAGACGATGAAACTGATGCAGCGGAACTCGTTTAAGTTGACATTTTACGTCGACCACCCAGTCCACCGTGGTGTTCTTATTGCTTAAAAAAAAAAAAAAAAGTGCCCGCTTAAGTCGACATACATGGTCGACCATTTTTTGTTGACCCAAAGGGATCATTTCTATGTCAAATCAGTCATCAGTAACTTAACATCATCACCGCTGCCGTGTTCTAGCAGAAGCAGATTATAGTTTATGTCGACAACCGCTTATGTCGACATGCATCACCCCAGTTCCATCGTATAGAAATACTGTGCAAAAGTCTTACGGCACTACTGTCCTTTTTAAAAGCGGTGACTTTGACAAAACATTAAAAAAAAAAAAAGTGCCCGAATAGAATTATGCAAAGAATCGAATACCGTTTTCCGCACAACTTGATAAAGGTGGTGGACCGACATTATGTTATAAAAATAACATTATTTAATTGGAACACACTTAAGACGGTCTACATTGTTGTCATTATAGCATTGCTAATAAAACTAATGGTGGCGTATGGATTTTGCAACACATTTTAGCTAGCCATAAAAAAATTAAAAAACTTTATGGTCAAGACCAGGGGTTTTCAAAGTACGGGACTACTCATCAGAACATAAAACGGTTCCTTTTTTTTCCCCTCAAAAGACATAACTTAACATTTAAAATAGCTAGTAAATATTTCATTCATTTTCTATACCGCTTATCCTCACTAGTGTCGCAGCTATGCTGGAGCCTATCCCAGCTGTCTTCAGGCAAGAGGCAGGGGTATACCCTGGACTGGTGGCTAGCCAATCACAGGGCACATATAGACAAACAACCATTCACACTCACATTCATACCTATGGACAATTTGGAGTCGCTAATTAACCTAGCATGTTTTTAAAATGTGGGAGGAAACCGGAATACCCGGAGAAAACCCACGAATGCACAGGAAAAACATGCAAGACCAGAGTGCCTCTCACCCAAAATCAGCTGGTATAGGCTCCAGCATACCCACGCAACCCTGTCGAGGATAAGCGGCATAGAAAATGGATGGATGGAGTACGAGAACCATTCAGTCAGACTCTCGTCACTCAGCCTACGACAGGGGTCGGCAACCTTTATTTGTTGCTTTTCTATGCTTGACTTTCTTTGGAGAGAGAGGCATTCTTTCATTTTCTGATACATTTACAGTTATACACAGTGTAATATTTGTGTTTTTTTCTGGACTACGTGATTTCATTCCTTTTAAATACACGATCATGTACTTTTAGTAGTATTTGACGTCTTCAATTTGGGATGCAGCACACATTTTTTGAATGAGGAGTGTATTTATGAAGTCGAAGTAGACAGGCTAGTTGTTGTAGCACATGTACAGGTGTATAAAATTATGTCGGGGAGGGGGGGGGGGTGGTTTGTACATTATTTATTTGTTAAACGTGTGCAAGATTTTGCATTCTTTGAATACTTGAATGCAATTCATGACTGATGCGATATCGCTCACAGCTAACGCCTCGTCATCTGGATCACGCCTCTTCTTCCTCTGCAAACTGTCATGGATTCTCCGCGTCCAAATATCATTTGTAAAATGTGGGTGTACATAAAAGAATATTTCCTTTTGCTTGCTACTGTACAATTATTTCTTTTTACGTGTCATCCAGCATGAGATGTTTATTTTTAGGACAACGCTTGTAAATACTGTAATTGTAATAATTTTAAGCACAAATGTAATACAGTTTTATTGTGTTACAGAGAGTTTGGTGTCTTTTTTTTAACCGTTAATTGGGAAAATTAATCCAACAGAAACAGAAAGGGTGAAAATGTTGCTAGTGCTATTATTATTATTTATTATTATTTATGATTATTATTATTAACGACTACACCACAAGGCGGCGCTATTATTATTCATTCATTCATTTTCTACCGCTTTTTCCTCACAAGGGGTGCTGGAGCCTATCCCAGCTGTCTTGGGTACACACTGGACTGGTGGGCAGCCAATCACAGGGCACATATAGACAAACAACCATTCACACTCACATTCATACCTATGGACAATTTGGAGTCGCCAATTAAGTCGGAGCACTTCACTGGCAGCGCTAAATTCCTCACACAGCAGCTTAATACTCCAAAGGTGTATATACAAATATACAAACATGTCCCGATATGACTCCAAAATAAAAAATATTCATTAATTCATTCATTTTCTACCGCATATCCTCACGAGGGTCGCAAGGGGTGCTAGAGCCTATCCCAGCTGTCTTCGGGGCAAGAGGCGGGTACACCCTGGACTGGTGGCCAGCCAATCACAGGGCACATATAGACAAACAACCATTCACACTCACATTCATACCTATGGACAATTTGGAGTGGCTAATTAACCTAGCATGTTTTTGGAATGTGGGAGGAAACCGGAGTACCCGGAGAAAACCCACGCATGCACGAGGAGAACATGCAAACTCCACGCAGAGATGACCGAGGGTGGAGTCGAACCCTGGTCCTCCTAGCTGTGAGGTCTGCGCGCTAACCACTCGGCCACTGTGCCGCCCTATGGACAATTTGGAGTGGCCAATTAACTTAATATGTTTTTGGAATGTGGGAGGAAACCGGAGTACCCGGAGAAAACAGGGACTGCTGGCCAGCCAATCACAGGGCACATATAGACAAACAACCATTCACACTCACATTCATACCTATGGACAATTTGGAGTGGCTAATTAACCTAGCATGTTTTTGGAATGTGGGAGGAAACCGGAATACCCGGAGAAAACCCACGCATGCACGGGGAGAACATGCAAACTCCACACAGAATTGAACCCTGGTCTCCTAGCTGTGAGGTCTAACCACTCGACCACCGTGCCACTCTGCTATCTTATTGTGTTTTTTAAAATTGTCATCGTTTGGCGGGTGCATTGTAGACACGTGTCAGCCCCCCCCCCGCATGCAAAACAGTCAGGACACAAATCAGTTTGTGTGATATAACGATGCGACAAGAGTATTCTATTTATCTCCTGGGCAACATACATGACAAATAGCGTGTGTACACGCCCGGTAATGGCGCACGTGGCCGTCACATCGCAATGCATCATCGCCGTCGCAAAAGACAACATAGCGCTAATGATGCCATGTTATCAGCAGTAGAATTGGAAAGGGGGGGGGTTAACATCTGACTCCAGAACAGCTGAAGCAAAATAACATGACACATGTCCGCCATTAGCGCGAATCCTCCCCCGTGGTTGCCGCACTTTCTTTTAATTTCACTTGGCTGTAATCTCCCGTCTAGTGGAGTTTTTTCATCTACTAAAGGACTTTCAACAGCTTGAGCCTAATCAAAGACGTTCTCTCTTTTTCCCCATGTCTCCGGATAAGGAAATTCAATTAGCTTAATTGGGCTCGATATTATCCTCCGTAATGTGATGGAAGCATCGCTTTCACCAAACTACACAGAAGCACCTCGCTAATTGGAGCAATAACTTTAATCCAAATGTTTTACCTCAACATTCCACATGATTCCAAATTGAAATCCAGGTAATTAGAAGAAATAACCCTGGCGAGGAGATCGCTCAACTCCGCCTTGAAGGCTGCTGATGGCAAAGTAGAAATGAAGCGTTTCTTTGCCTCATGTTCCATGCTTGACATGTACCGAAATAGACTTTTTTTTTTTGCTTTGTGTTTTAGAGATGCACAAAAAAGACAGATTTCCAAAATAGGTGACGCTCTCATTTAAACCGCGGAGCCCACAACCAAGAAACTTTGAGATTTTGTTAGCTTCCTTCCATCTGAGGAATACTGAAATGAGATTTTTATCTCCCCGAGCGGCAGAGACAACAAAGTGAGGGAATTATTGCACGGCAGATCACTCATATATCATAAGGCTGCAACATGCTCCGTTGGTTAGGGTAATAGTCGGGGAATCGGCTTTTTCTCATGGCTGGTTTGCATCTAATGCCGTGCCCTTGAGGTGGATACTTAACCTTAGCGGCTTCGGCAAACACGAGGCCTTCTCGGGGTGGACTCGTACTGGGGCCGGGTTTCAATTTGCAACACTTCCATGCTTACACTCGGGGTTGTGTCTCGTATGGAATACTTTGATGTGTGTACTATGCGCACTTTGTACTTGACAGTGTAGTGATGTATCCAAGCTATTACTGTTGTCCTTCACCACTTTGCGGTTTAAATTTGACTCTGTCAAAACTCTGTCATGGTTTTTCAAAAAATATATTAATAAATATTTCATGCATTTTACAGAATTGTGAGTGTCAGTGTCTGAAAAGTGTGTACCAAATTTGGGAGCAACTCAGCAAAATATAGAGGGTGTAATGTAAATATGATTTTTGATGTTAGGGTGAAATTTTAGCGCGGCTGCACGGTGGTCGAGTGGTTAGCACGCAGAGTTTGCATGTTCGCCCCGTGCATGCGTAGGTTTTCTCCGGGTACTCCGGTTTCCTCCCACATTCCAAAAACATGCTAGGTTAATTGGCTAATTCCAAATTGTCCATAGGTATGAATGTATCCTATATCCTTGTATCCTTGTATTTAGCAAACCACGATGTACCGATGGCCCGGGGCAAGTTCAAACAAAATTCGGGCGAGTAAATCCAATCAGTGATATTCCCGTCGGGCAAGAGTTTTTTTAAAAGCGGTTCTTGTTGGGTGTTGGTAAAACACGGACTGCGTAATTCTGGGGTGGTAATTTGCAAACCAATCCTTGCAAATCTTGAAATGGACCAATCAGAATCGCTCATTTAGACCGCGGTCCGCAGTCCACAGTCCGCGTTTTACCCACACCCGTTCTTGTTCGCGATCAACCAATCAGCGATCGTTTGACTACGAAAACATGCATTAGCTATATTAGCAAAAACAATGAAAACATGAAAACAAGACATGGTCTGTTCTATGGAAAAATGAATGAATGAATGTTACATTTGTGGTACCACGATGGTGAAATCCAAAGAACTCCCTCACTCCCAGACATAAGTCTGGGAAAGATCTCCAAAAACTCTACTGTGCAGAAAATAATTTGTGAAGAACAAGCAAAACAACTGAACACGCCCAGGTCAGATCAGACCGGACCAGCGAGTTCAGTTCAGAAGCAAACCGCAACAAACCTAAAGTAGTCTCCAAAAAACTGAAAATATCATGACAGGACCTGCAAGAAGTCGATGTCAAAGTGTGTATGCATCCACCATCAGAAGAGACTACACAAGTTTTATTTTCTGTCAAACTGTCAAAAAAAAAAAAAACAACTCTTGAAGGCAAGACAGGAGTTGGCCACGGAACATCTAGACAAATACCAGGACTTCTGGAACCGTTCAAAATGTGAATTATTTGGACAGTAATAGAGGAGAAATATGTTGTGAACTAAAGACTCGCATACCAACTGTGAAGGATGAAGCATACCATGGGGGGGGTTGGGACATGTGTCTGACCAGAAGAGCCTGACCAGATCACCATCATAGAATCCACTAGAAATTCTTCATGGAGATGGATCTTGTAACCTGACAATGACCCGAAACATTCAAATAAATAGAAGAAGGATTCGCTGGAAAGAAAGAAATTGACAATTCCAGACTGATAGCGGTCTAAAGGTGGTCCGAGACGGTAAGACTACATGAGTCCATGGTTTTTACATTATTATTACAGTACGCTCCTTTGGGTCTTCAAAACCTCGCCCATTGGAAGAGAGCGTAGAAGAAAAAAATATGACACAGAACCTTGAGAAAACTAAAGACAACTCAGCCATGTCGCTCGCAGCCACAGCGCTTGAGCACACAGAAAAACAAGCGCTCTCCCACATCCGAATCTACAGTCATTAAGAATATTTAGAAAAAAGTATTAGCTGCCAGGCTGTGTATCGTTAGCATCTTCATCCCTGTGTTAATGCTGACCCTGGAGTTAGCAACTGCTCTCCTTTGCCAAACGCCTCCAGGGGCAAAAATAATGATCTGTACAGACATGCCAATGCTATCTGGACCAGATAACGCTGCTTTAATGACTCCTTATCGTTTGGCCCTTTCAAGGAGATGGGCGCCCTGGCAAATAAATTCCCGTTGTTGAGTCATTAGCTCTTTATTGCGCTTATACCGGATTTTGTATTTTGGGGTCGAATTTGAGCGTAAAACCCAAGTCACCTAAGTAAAACCTAAGTAAACAATAAGCCAGCTTCCATAAAGAGTAGGCAACAATCAGGTCACTCTTATTATGACATTTATTATACATTTTCTTGACAATTAATACGTTATAGTTATTAGGTAGTACAAGGTCTGGACAAGCATACTGTACCATACCAATGGGACTGGGTGAACTGGGTACAGATCTGATACGGTAGCACGACTTCCAATGGAAAGGCAAAATATGTACCACCACAAAGTGAACCAGACCGTACTACTTGGGGTACTACATGGCTTTAGAGATTACACCCAATTATACGCAATGGTGTAGAGACCTTAGAGACCTCATACTCGAGAACTAATTTATGTCGAAACTAACCATGGTGACTTCGGCCAAAGATTAGGAGAATTATCCGTTCCTGTCTAACTATTTACTAATCCGGCACAGTGTGGATGTGAATGAGTTTCTGTCTTCCAAACCGTATATACTGGCGTTGACGTAAGTGGGCATGATGGACGATGGAACCCGTACTTGATGAGTTGGGTCTCACACACACAATTTTTACATGTCTTTATGCTTCAGTGATAATGCTGGGTTCAGCGGCGCTTGAACGCACCATAGTTATGTGCTGAGAATGAGAAGCTTGTTTGGCTCCAGAAGCCCTAGCTGGCGCTAGACTGAGGTTGACTTAGATTCCATCGGTTTTTCTTACTTTATCATTCATTAAAGATGAGTACCTAATTACAGGGGTGTCCAAACTTTTTCCATCGATGTGAGGAGCCGCATGCAGTGTATATATCGCTTGACTAAGATCAATATTTATTTGAATAAATTGTATTTACGCTAAAAATAAAGTTGCTTTATGTGACTTTTACTATTCATATCATATATTACAGACATTCTTTCCTACTGTAAGATCTAGTGGCAGATGATTTTTCAAGAAATAATTATTGTAATAATCAGTATAATAATCAGAGACTTCAGTGAACAACTTCAGTCTTACAAATGGTAATGGTAATGGTAATGGTTTAATTTCATTTGAACATGCATCAGATTCCAATTGAGTGCATCCCATAATCAGTTCCCAGTTCCACATGTCCAAAAGCAGTAGGAAGAAGCAAAGCTTATTAAATCCTACCCCTCCATCTGGTACTTTTACAATCAATAACTGTTACATTTGTTCACTTCCTGCTTTCCTAATATATATTTTATTTTATTTTAATTTTTATTTGTTGTTATTTGTTTATTTGTTGTTCACTTCCTGCTTTCCTAATATATATTTTTTTTTATTTTATAATTTTACATACCGAAGTACAAGGTGATATGAGCATCCAATGACATAATGGGTACCATATTTACAATCAGTAAATGTTACATTTGTTCACTTCCTGCTTTCCATAATACAGTTTAAGGTTTTTTTTTCTTTTTTTTAATAATGCACATAATTTTTGTATATGAGCAACCAAAGCCGTAATGTGTACCCTAGTAAGTGTCAAAACAGTGATATATATAGCACATCATGACTGGTTCAAGACTCTTCATCCTTCACTTCCTTACTTAATTCCATTCCATAGTTTGATTCCACATACTGAAATGCTATGGCTAGCATAACGTAGTCCTAGCATAGACGTGTTTCAAATGTACTTCTTCCCTGAGATCATATTTCTCCTCTCTTGTATTGAAGAGATGCAAAGGTGTTCATATTTGTGTCTATTCTGTGCTTTAAACCTTTAATAATCATGCAATAACATCGAGGATTAGTGAAGGTTAGGGCAATTAAAACATTTAATAAGAAGTCACAACCTTACCCGATAGAGTATCGACAATCTGGATGGAAAGAATGTGTGTGTGTGTGTGTGTGAGTGAGAGACACGCAATTAGCACCTCATTGATTGCATTAATGTCCCATCACAAATGTGACCCAGTCAACTGATCTTCTGCCATGCATCCATCAGGATTCATTGAAGCATTTGGGTTTGTGAGCTCCTTCTTTTGAAAAAATGGCAGGGATAACACCTACCAGACGCCCATTCCGGCCTCCGTCCAGGAGGTCAACCATGTGAGGAAAATTACAGCAATCCCAGGCAAAAAACACTCACAAGTCATTTCAAGTCATTACGAGATTGCAGGAGGCCTCTTTTCTTCACCGTATTATTGATGGTTGAAGGGGGGGAAAAAATGTAATGTTTGCTGATCCAAATCAAACATCTCGCCGAGTCATGCTGTTTTGGGGTCAGATTCTCTTGCTTTCCCACAGTTAGCAATGGAGATCAGTGAGTTTTTGTTTTTTGTTTGTCCACCTGGTGTCTACCATGGCAATCAAGGTGGCCCTTCCCATCCTCCATCACGGCCCTGTGTGTGTTTATGATGCGGCGTTTCCATGTGACCTAATCTCAAACAAATTGGAAAGATGATTGTCATCTGCGGGGGGTCTAGGAGCCGCCTTATTCCAAACAATAACCTTCAGCAAACCTTTCAGGATGAAAAAGAAGCAGATTATTGAAAAAGGCAATTTTCCCACCCTGCTCGTTTGGTACGGATGCAATGAAACGTCTTATTTTGTTGCGGAACAGACTCAAAAGGTGCTTCTCCCGCTCTCCGCCTCTCTCTGGAGGATGAGTGTAATCAAACAGAGCAGATGGAGGATCTGAGGAGACACTTTGTGTATCGGCATTAAGCAGGATTGCGGAAAATACAGAAAGCAATACGGCTTCTGCTTACGCATACGCAGTAAACTTTGAGCTGAATGTACAAGCAAGCGACGGGAATGTGCATGAAGATACAATATGGATCAGGCTGGAGGAACATTTGTATGTGGAGATGTTCCACAGAGAGAAAACATGAGTATGTCATATCTAAATCACTACTATCAGCGTGTCGTGTCGTGTTGACAATCAATTTCCAGGTACCACAAAGTACACTATATTTGTAGTACAGCGGAACCCATTTAAGTCAACATAAGCAGTTGTCGACATAACCAATGTTTCTTGGACATTTGTCCTTGTTGAAATAAACTGCAGAGTGAAGAGTGACGCTGGGAACACCGAGGTAGCTTGAATTGCAAGGTGTATAGTGTGTGTAGAACGCTTCATATAAACATATTAATATAACATATTAATATAATATTGCGTGTATAATCATTCATAGAAACGGTGGCATCGTTTGATCGTCTGATTGGCTGCCCTGTTCTTGCGAGACGGCTTTTCTGTAAGCTATATTTTTGTTTTAATCTCGTCACATAAGACCTTGTGACACTCCTACTTATTTATTATTTATAAATCATTTTTTTTGTAGTTAGGGCATAGAAATATTTATGACCTTCTAAACCGTTTTTTAACATTATTAGAGCTCTCTAGACATAAGCAAGAGGCAGGGAGTACTTACATTGTTTGTGCACACCTGCCAACATGTACACATTTATAGTACTCAGTAGTATGCTCTCCATTTATTGCATTTTCCTGGTTCCAGTTTCAAATTCAGTCTGTACAGTACAGATAAATAAATGGATATTATCAATTTCTCCGGACGGGGGGGGGCATGACAGACCATAATTGAGAACCACTGGGTTACGGCTTGAAAATGCTTAATTAAGGCCAAAGATATGTGCTTTAATATGCATTTTTTTTACAAATAATATTTAACAACTGGGCTGCACGGTGGTCGAGTGGTTAGCATGTAGACCTCACAGCTAGGAGAACAGGGTTCAATTCCATCTCTGTGTGAAGTTTGCATGTTCTCCCCGTGCATGCGTGGGTTTTCTCCGGGTACTCCGGTTTCCTCCCACATTCCATTCCATTTGACCTTTGAATTGTTGACCAATTTTTTAGTCCCTGAAACGGATCTTTCTGAAATACTTATTATTAGTATCAGTATCAGTATACTGATAGTATACTATCAGTAGTATCAGTATATCAGTTTTGGATAAGTGGTTTGCAAGCGGGCCTCACAGCTACGATACCCAAGTTCGATTCCACCCTTGGCCATCTCTGTTTGGAGTTAGCATGTTCTCCCCGTGCATGCGTGGGTTTTCTCCGGGTACTCCGGTTTCCTCCCACATTCCAAAAACATGCTAGGTTAATTCGCCACTCCAAATTGTCCATAGGTATGAATGTGAGTGTGAATGGTTGTTTGTCTATATGTGCCCTGTGATTGGCTGGCCACCAGCCGGTAGAAAATGAATGAATGAATTAATATTTAACAACAAAACAGCATGATTTAACATATTTTTTTAAAAACCTTGACAGGCTGAAGTCACGAAATTCGAACCACAAAGTCCAGAAGGATGACTTTACAGTCTTTTGTTTGAGTTAGTGTTTGCCACATTCAATAAATCTAACAAATCTAAAATAATGCTATTTTATGTTATCTTTCCGAGCTGACAATACTGAAGCTTGCTGACTTTTTTTCAACAACAGGACCACCATGGCCCAAGGTCACAGTCTCCCTCCCAATCAGCTCGCATGTAACATCACACAACAGCCATAACTCTCGTCATTAACTCACCATGCACGTCTCACCCTGCCAACTGCGGGCCAGCAAGCTCCCACTACTGGATTTTTTTCGGGTTATTAAGGAGGCTGTAGACTAAGGTGACGCTAACAACAACAGTGAGCTCCACAAATGTGCCGACCATGCTGTAATTGCCCAGTGGAAGAGCACAGGGGTTGTCTTGATAAGGACGCCGGGCCTCCATCCTAATGGGTACTCTGGAGACTCTCATGCCGGAGCTCCTCCTGCCAATCCGGCACTGACCAACTGACACGGGGGGGATCTTGATGGGGCCGCGGCCTTGCTGTAATTACTGTTCGCCATCCCGAACCTGACACTGCTAATTCTCCGCCAAACTATAGCCTTAAAGGCCAAGGTGGACTGCACAGTGAGGGATCTTCACCCCAGAAAATCATGAATATAACATAACCAGTCTGATTTTGCAGGTGTCAGAAAAAGACACACCGGAAACTTAGCTGAAAATCACTATTCTATGGTCTAACCCATTTAACTAAGACCGGCTGACTCACGTCCACGTAAACAAAACTAGACGCTGCTTGCACATTTGCTTGGGACTTTTCCAAGGAGACTTTAGGAGATGGGCAATAATAAAGAATGTCAACAATCATTTTCCTCCATTTTTATTTGGATTGTTCCGATTTTATCCTCTGATCTAACAGAGCTGCTGTGATAATTTAATTGTACGTCTTGACTACTAGAACTTCAACTGTCTTTCAAAGGCCCAACAATCCCAAAAAAATAACAAATGATTCTACTTTGAAGCTTACTTTGCACTGAACAGGAAGCTACTAGACAGTAGTTATGTTGCTGCTTAGTGATAACGAGGAAACTGATAATAGTCTAAACCCATTTAACTAAGACCGGCTGACTCACGTCCACGTAAACAAAACTAGACGCTGCTTGCACATTTGCTTGGGACTTTTCCAAGGAGACTTTAGGAGATGGGCAATAATAAAGAATGTCAACAATCATTTTCCTACATTTTTATTTGGATTGTTCCGATTTTATCCTCTGATCTAACAGAGCTGCTGTGATAATTTAATTGTACGCCTTGACTACTAGAACTTCAACTTTCTTTCAAAGGCCCAACAATCCAAAAAAAATAACAAATGATTCTATTTTGAAGCTTACTTTGCACTGAACAGGAAGTTACTAGACAGTAGTTATGTTGCTGCTTAGTGATAACGAGGAAACTGATAATAGTCTAAACCCATTTAACTAAGACCGGCTGACTCACGTCCACGTAAACAAAACTAGACGCTGCTTGCACATTTGCTTGGGACTTTTCCAAGGAGACTTTGGGAGAATGGGCAATAATAAAGAATGTCAACAATCATTTTCCTACATTTTTATTTGGATTGTTCCGATTTTATCCTCTGATCTAACAGAGCTGCTGTGATAATTTAATTGTATGTCTTGACTACCAGAACTTCAACTTTCTTTCAAAGGCCCAACAATCCAAAAAAAATAACAAATGATTCTACTTTGAAGCTTACTTTGCACTGAACAGGAAGTTACTAGACAGTAGTTATGTTGCTGCTTAGTGATAACGAGGAAACTGATAATAGTCTAAACCCATTTAACTAAGACGGGCTGACTCACGTCCACGTAAACAAAACTAGACGCTGCTTGCACATTTGCTTGGGACTTTTCCAAGGAGACTTTAGGAGAATGGGCAATAATAAAGAATGTCAACAATCATTTTCCTCCATTTTTATTTGGATTGTTCCGATTTTATCCTCTGATCTAACAGAGCTGCTGTGATAATTTAATTGTACGTCTTGACTACCAGAACTTCAACTTTCTTTCAAAGGCCCAACAATCCAAAAAAAAACAACAAATGATTCTACTTTGAAGCTTACTTTGCACTGAACAGGAAGTTACTAGACAGTAGTTATGTTGCTGCTTAGTCATAACGAAGAAGCTGATAATGGTACAACACATAAACGGACCCATTTTTCATAGAAATGACCCCTTTCGATCTCAAATTTGATGTCGCCCATGCATGTTAGCGTCGATGTCGGCAATTTTTAGTAGTAAGAATAACAAAGTGGACCAGGAATTGATGAGTTGGCGCACACAGACGAGGTGTCGACATGAAGACGACCAAAGAAAGTGGCGTGTACTTGCAAAATTTGGGGATCCGTACGTGGTACGTACGGTCTTGCTGCGGATTCGGAATTCGGATTAGGAACTTTCACTGCAGGCGGCATTGAGGATACAGAGAGTGGGTGCCCGCTACTGCCAATGAGCGCACAAAGACCATCCCCACACCTTTTCAAGTGCTCTGAACATTTTTGGTAGACTTATACGTATATGCACAAGTTCTGAAAATGGTACTATCTCAACAAAATACATAGAATTTTTGAGCAGTTATTGCTGTAATTTACTTTTTTTTAAACCACCCTGTGGGCAGAGGAACAACGGTGACGTGACTGGTCACATGGTAGACATTTGATGACGTCTGATGGTGATGACGCACGTGGTCGCGAGTATCCCGTACAGTATCCCAACATATGAGTGACTAAGTAACTTACGTAAACGTACGAGGCGAGTGACATCATCCCTCCCTGTGCTTGCCACTCCCTCCCCCCATTTTCAGAAAATCGTGGCGGAATCGGTGACTGAGGCGTTCCATTGTACGGGTTCAGTCACAAAGACCAATGGCTGCACAGTTGAACTTCTGCGGTCATTTTTACCCAAAATGTTTCGGATGACCGTTCATCAATACACATCAGCTAGGAGACCAGGGTTCAATTCCACCCTCGACCATCTCTGTGTGGAGTTTGCATGTTCTCCCCGTGCATGTGTGGGTTTTGTCCGGGTACTCCGGTTTCCTCCCACATTCCATAAACATGCTAGGTTAATTGGCCACTCCAAATTGTCCATAGGTATGAATGTGAGTGTGAATGGTTGTTTGTCTATATGTGCCCCGTGATTGGCTGGCCACCAGTCCAGGGTGTACCTCGCCTCTCGCCCCAAGACAGCTGGGATAGGCTCCAGCACTATCTCTTGAGGAAAAGCGGTAGAAAATGAATGAATGAACATATCAGAAACCAAGAAAACTTCTTTTCCAGTGTACTGTATGAAGAAAATTCAACCAACTCGTACATTCAACCATCAGCAGCCATCTTGCCTCCTCCTCTCTATGTGCTAATTCTGCATCGGTGAAGTCACAAAAGATTTATCTTTGGGCCGCCTCCACCGCTGAACCCTGGACCGTACTTGCACGATTTAAAAGAGTGCACCCACGTACACAATTTGTTGGGTGTAACTCACTCTGGATGGAATACGTGGGCAGAACACGAGGGGAACAATACGGCGTACGAGTTCTTGCAGCAACAAGGCTAGCTGGAGACGGCAGAGACAGCAGTGTTTGTATTTGTCTTTGAAGACAGAGCGGCCCAGTTGAACGAGGAGAGTCTCTGGAGAGCAGCAAGGCTAAAGCCATTGCCAGAGGCTCTACCCTGGAGCCTCCCGGCCCGCATGAAGTACTACTGAGGCACCAGGACTTACCTGGGACCTGCCTGCAGGGACAACAAAGAAACCAAAACAGCGAGCATGAATAATACATTTGGCACCGGGAGAAACTGCTTAACAATAACCCAAGGCTACAGAGGAATGGATTTTTACTTTAATTAATATGTTACAGGAAAAGACATACTGCGGATAATAGCCGGCATTACTGGACACAAAATATTTCATTATCAGTCAGGCTCCAAAAGAAGACTCGTACGGTTTTCCAGTGCAATTGAAATCGCAGGAACATGCATGAAGGTTGGGGAGCGATACAAATATTGATAGTTTCGATACCAAGCGTATCGTGATGAGATTGATATTTTTCAATACCTGAATTTTTTTCTTGTGTTCATATTTTTACCTTGTTGATATTTTCATATTCATATATTTTTATGTTGTTTACAAACTCAGGA
The DNA here is from genome assembly GCF_030265055.1 of Doryrhamphus excisus. Classification (NCBI taxonomy): domain Eukaryota; kingdom Metazoa; phylum Chordata; class Actinopteri; order Syngnathiformes; family Syngnathidae; genus Doryrhamphus; species Doryrhamphus excisus. The sequence continues at coordinate 19,538,875 of NC_080468.1, read as the reverse complement.
GAAAAAATGCTAAAGGATTTCCTCCCACATTCCAAAAACATGCTAGGTTAATTGGCGACTCCAAATTGTCCGTAGGTATGAATGTGAGTGTGAATGGTTGTTTGTCTATATGTGCCCTGTGATTGGCTGGCCACCAGTCCAGGGTGTACCCCGCCTCTCGCCCCAAGACAGCTGGGATAGGCTCCAGCAGCCCCCCCGACCATTGTGAGGATAAGCAGTAGAAAATGAATGAATGAATGAATGAATGATTAGAATGAAAGGCACTGATAGCTTTTGCTTTTGTTTAGTTATTTTGCACTATGGACTTTATTTTGCTTAGTAAGGCAATATTTGTATTATTTTATTGTTACATTGATATACATTTGTTAAATTATTCACAAATATAAAAACATCTTTTTGCTCAGTGATTTCATAATGTTGAAAAATTTCCACGTTAAAAGTATCGGTATCAGTAGCGCCAATACCGGTCCTGTATGCAGTTCTAATTGTAGTCCATATTCTCTATAATGGTCCTGTATTTACTTGGTATCCAATTGAAACCAAGATTTGTAATATCACCCACCCCTAGTTACCCCCACCGTTAATTAAAGCTGGCCGTTGGAAAGATTGAATAGTTTTATGATATAAGATATATCCCTGGAGACAGCAGCCACACTGGAACCCTTAAATTCCCCAATCAAAGCCACTACTCCAAGACTTATTTATGAGGGCTGGCATTAAAGGGTATCCTTCACCCCGTTTGCCTCCCCTCCCTAAACTTAATCAGGCAATGGAGTCAAGAAACAAGGGGTAGTAGATAAAAGTGTTGGGAATGGTAATGATGCCAAATAATGATTTCCCCAGAGGAAATCTGATCTATTGCCACAGGGAAGAGATGGAGAAGAAAGACCTAAGGGGAGGAGAAAGGAACCACATCAGCATTTCATGCAGGTGCACCTAAGCTTGCTATAGGAAAGACTTGTCAGCACCCTATGGGTGGCCTCATCTACTGTTCAATCCGATCCAAACACTCGCAAATATCCACCACACTCTCAGACAAGACTTACTATTAAATGATTGCCATCCATCCATTAAGGGTAAGCCGTAATCACCGTTCAAAAAGTACTAAATGCAAGAAATAAATTGCTTAACGATGTTTTTTTTTTTAAATAAAACATATAACCTGAAAGGAAAGGTGTACAAAACTGTGCTGAGACAAGCCATGTTGTTTGGTCTAGAGCAGGGGCCTCAAACTCAATTCACCTGGGGGCCACTGGAGCTAGGGTCTGGGCCGCATCAGGTTTTCCAAAAAAAAAAAATGCATTTATTAAAAACAGAAAAATATACAAACTTTTTCAGTGTTTTGGTAACTTAAATAGCCAAAAACTTACCACTTCCACACCGATAGGGAGGATAACTATTAACAGTTATTTAACCTTTAACATGAACATTAAACAAACGTAATCATTTTTTCTGGGTACATGATACCATACAGCATCCATATCAAACTTGGCGGGGGCCTCAAACTAGTGTCCTGCGGGCCACATTTGGCCCGCGGGCCGCGTGTTTGAGACCCCTGGTGTAGAGACTTTGCCACTGAGGAAAAGACAGGAAGTAGAACTGGAGGTAGCAGAGACGAGGATGCTGAGGTTCTGATTGGGAGTGACCAGGATGGATAGGATCAGGAACTAATACATCAGAGGGACATTACATGTTAGAGGCCTTGGAGATAAAGTCCTTTAGGCCAGACTGAGATGGTTGGGACATGTTGGGAGAGATAGTGAATATATTGGTAGAAGGATGCTGCCAGGTAGGAGGCGTAGAGGAAGACCAAAGAGGAGGTTTATGGATGTAGTGAAGGAGGACATGAGGGTAGTTGGTGTGAGAGAGACAGATACAGAAGACAGGGTTGGATGGAGGAGACCCCTGAAGGGAAAAGCCCAAAGAGAAAGAAGAAGAAGAAGTTCGAGGTGCTCAATTATATACAAAAACTGTGGTGAGACCAACCATGTTATTTGGTCTAGGGACAGTTCCACTGAGGAAAAGACAGGAAGCAGAACTGGAGGTAGCAGAGACGAGGATGCTGAGGTTCTCATTGGGAGTGACCAGGATGGATAGGATCAGGAAGAAGTACATCAGAGGGACATTACATGTTAGAGGCCTTGGAGATAAAGTCCTTTAGGCCAGACTGAGATGGTTGGGACATGTTGGGAGAGATAGTGAATATATTGGTAGAAGGATGCTGCCAGGTAGGAGGCGTAGAAGAAGACCAAAGAGGAGGTTGGAGGGCAGTTGTTGTGGAGAGACAGGGTTGGTTGCAGGCGAGTGATTTGCTGTGAAGGGAAAAGCCCAAAGAGAAAGAAGAAGACGAATAAGAAGAATAAGAAACATATCACCTGAAAGCAGCGTTGTTTGCAGATGACTTGTGGTGTAACCGTGTTGTGTTTTGCTGGCATGCTTTTATTTTGAAGAGACGTCAGGGTGCGTGAAATCAGTGTGTAGGGTCGGAATGGTCGGCGCAGAGAAATTGTTAACATTTGGATCTTTTCTTTGGCACACTGGCACACAGTTGACACAAAATACATGCAAGTGTCAAGGTGAATGTAGACCGGTTGTGTACATAAACCAGGTCAATTTCAATGGGTTCCACCGTAGCACAGGACACGCTTCGCCCTTCATGTTGTTTTTCAAATGCAGCCTCTTGAATAGAGACGCAACTTATAAAAGCAGACGCATCCCTACGGTTTCCATTAAGAGTCACCGAGAGGAAGGAGTAGAAAGAGATGCTTTTTATGTTTGAAGACACTGACAGCAGTGACAGAATACTAACGTGTGCGCTTACGCCTCGACAACATTACTCTTCATTTATTCCTCAGTGTGGAGACAGGTGAGCAACTCATGACCAAACGCGGCAATTTATTTTGCCAGCAAATACGTTTCCATCATCACGCTCAAAGAGTGCACAGCGCGCGTAGTAGCTATTATCCTTGGTCTGTTCAATTATTGATTGGCGAGTGCCACCGGGTGCTACGTGAGGGGCCAAATAAATGTGTTTGCGCTGTCACGGGCTTCTTCTCTATCTTTTTTCCGCGCTCGCATCGCAATTTTGCCAGCAGGCTCCGAACCTCTGCGGTTTCCCCAGGTGCACCATCACATGGACCCACCCTCTCGCTGACATCTCCACGGTACATGAGGGATGTTGCCTTGACAGATTCCACCCAGTCTGATATGTCAGAGGGCTGGCAACACAGCTTGCACACTGACATCATTCTGTGCTCAGTCTTTGCTCACCACCACCAGCAGCAGATTTACCCGAGCCTCCTCGGCCTGGAGTCATTTGGAAATGATCATACACCGGCTATAATAATATCTTACATCACTGTTGCACGGAGACACGGCGCCCAACTGCCATTATACGATCAATTACCTACTGTATGGAAAGTTTTCTGTGTCAGCAACGGCATCTATGGCAAGTGATTAAAAGGTAGACCCTGATGTAATACCGCTGAAATAAACAGACGCAGGATGCTATATAAGAAACACAACAGACATATGTAAAACGGAGATGTAAAGGTTGGCCATTTCATCATTTTATCTATTAAAAAAGGAGCCTAATTTGCCTCTATAAGAACAATATACAGCCAAATCAACCTGGTACCTCCAGACAGGAGGTGTCCAAACTAGGCTGTGTTGTTCATTTGTTGTTATATGTGGTTATTTTGGTCACACACTGCTGTGGGATGGCATTCCACACAACCAGGAGGTGCCTAACATGGTCTAACAGCACAACAGACTAGCACGTCCTCCTCAGGTTAGCCACACACTGCTGTGGGATGGCATTCCACTCCAACCAGGAGGTGTCTAACATGGTCTAACGGCACAACAGACTAGCACATCCTCCTCAGGTTAGTCACACACCGCTGTGGGATGGCATTCAACTCCAGCCAGTAAGTGTCTAACATGGTCTAACAGCACAACAGACTAACACGTCCTCCTCAGGTTAGTCACACACTGCTGTGGGATGGCGTTCAACTCCAGCCAGGAGGTGTCTAACATGGTGTAACAGCACAACAGACTAGCACATCCTCCTCAGGTTAGTCACACACTGCTGTGGGATGGCATTCAACTCCAGCCAGAAAGTGTCTAACATGGTCTAAAGGTGCAAAGACTAGCGCATCCTCCTCAGGTTAGTCACACACTGCTGTGGGATGGCGTTCAACTCCAGCCAGGAGGTGTCTAACATGGTCTAACGGCACAACAGACTAACACAGCCTCCTCAGGTTAGTTACACACTGCTGTGGGATGGCGTTCAACTCCAGCCAGGAGGTGTCTAACATGGTCTAAAAGCACAACAGACTAGCGCATCCTCCTCAGGTTAGTCACACACTGCTGTGGGATGGCGTTCAACTCCAGCCAGGAGGTGTCTAACATGGTCTAAAAGCACAACAGACTAGCGCATCCTCCTCAGGTTAGTCACACACTGCTGTGGGATGGCGTTCAAACCCAGCCAGAAGGTGTCTAACATGGTCTAACAGCACAACAGACTAACACGTCCTCCTCAGGTTAGTCACACACTGCTGTGGGATGGCATTCAACCCCAGCCAGGAGGTGTCTAACATGGTCTAACGGCACAAGAGACTAGCACATCCTCCTCAGGTTAGTCACACACTGCTGTGGGATGGCATTCAGACCCAGCCAGGAGGTGTCTAACATGGTCTAACAGCACAACAGACTAGCACATCCTCCTCAGGTTAGTCACACACCGCTGTGGGACGGCATTCAACTCCAGCCAGTAAGTGTCTAACATGGTCTAACAAGACAACAGACTAGCACATCCTCCTCAGGTTAGTCACACACTGCTGTGGGATGGCATTCAAACCCAGCCAGGAGGTGTCTAACATGGTCTAACGGCACAACAGACAAGCACTCCTCCTCAGGTTAGTCACACACTGCTGTGGGATGACGTTCAACTCCAGCCAGGAGGTGTCTAACATAGTCTAAAGACGCAACAGACTAGCACGTCCTCCTCAGGTTAGTCACACACTGCTGTGGGATGGCGTTCAAACCCAGCCAGGAGGTGTCTAACATGGTCTAACAGCACAACAGTGTGGGTCTTCCCTCTCTTCAGATTAGTCACACACTATTGCGGTATACCTTCCATTCCAACTAAGAGGTGTTGCAAGTCAACTAACGTGGTTGCACTATTCACTCTTATACTAACAACACAATAGCCCAGAACCTCCTCCTCGTGGTGGCCACACACTGCTGTGGGATTCCAGACTGTGGAGAAAGCTGAGTTTCCTGTCTGGACTGGAATCTTATCTCACAACACAACAGCAGAGTGATTTGTCTGTTCATGATGAACTTCTTACAAATGCAATTTAAGCTCCTTTTTTTAAGAAGTGACATTATTAAATTGCCTTACAGGATGACAAGCCTCGTTTTTTTCAGTGATGGCAATGCCAGCCCACATCATCACACTACAATCAGGTTGATTGTCTGCGCCTGAGGGCACCAGAAGCTCAAAACAAGCTTCAGTAGCAAAAGCAAAATAAGCTTTGGCATAGGCTAGGCGGTGAAGATTTGGCACAAACTGAGTGGTGCCGCTCATCCCACAAACATACAGTATGTTCCTTAAAAATGGGGCACCGGAATTGTTACATTAGAGAAATACCAAAACACTGTTTGATTTATGTTTACTTGTGAGACGCTCCATTAGAATATTTTCTTAATTTGTGCACAACAAAGCTTTGGGCAAACCACCCTACTTGTGCCCGACCAAATCTCCCATGGTTATCCATTTGCAACTGAATACATTGTGATTTCATGCACTGCTGCTTCGAAATTCGTGGTGGTTGCAGATTAAACATGATGTTTTAATAAGTTAGCCGTATATCAACACAAATATTTCCAAACATTGCATCTTTGTGGAGAATCACTGGCTGGAAGGAATAGAGTTAGCGTAAAGAAAAAAAAATGATTTTATAATTGCAAGAAAATCTATTCGGTATGATTTGCATCTTTGGTGATCCTAGATTTTTTTTTTCAGTGCGTACAACAAATCGGCAAATCCATTCATGAAAGATTCTGACACGAGACTCAAAGTGTCCTGAAAAGGTCCATTCATCCATCAATCCATCTTTTTATCGTTTATCCCAACTAGGGTCGCAGGGTACGCTGGAGCCTATCCCAGCTGACTTCAGGTGAGAGCTAGGTTACACCCTGGAAATTTTTCAACATTATGAAATCACTGAGTAAAAAGATGTTTTTATATCTGTAAATAATTTAACAAATGTATATCAATGTAAAAATAAAAAAATAAAATAATAAAAATATTGCCTTACTAAGCAAAATAAAGCCCATAGTGCAAAATAACTAAACAAAAAAAAGCTATCAGTGCCTTTCATTCTAATCCAGGGGTCTCAAACTCAATTTACCTGGGGGCCACTGGAGCTAGGGTCTGGGCAAGCCTGGGCCGCATCAGGTTTTCCAAAAAAAAAAAAAAGCACGACTATAGTCACATTTATACTCTTTTTATTTACAACATATTGCGCAACTGCAGGGTCTTGAGACACATGCTAACTCGCAAACTAGAGAGCTAGCGACCTAAACGGTAGCCTTCAAGTTATTTCCTTTAAACTTAAATAGCCAAAAACTTACCACTTCCACACGGAGAGGGAGGATAACGATTAACAGTTATTTAACCTTTAACATGAACATTAATCAAACGTAATATTTTTTTCCGCACCAACATTAAACTTTCATATCAAGGCGCGGGCCTCAAACAAGTGTCCTGCGGGCCACATTTGGCAATTTGGAATCGCCAATTAACACTAACATGTATGTTTTTTTAAGTACCTGGAGAAAATGCATGCACACACGGGAGAACATGCAAACTTGAGAAAGAGATGCCCAAGTCTGAGAGTCAGAGTGCATCCCTCAATAATTAATGAAATGCACAAATAAAACCTTTTCTACAGTGGAACCAGTTTAAGTCAGACTGACTCACGTTGACATATCCAAAATTTAAACTAGCCATTGCTTGCACGTTTATTTGTGACTTTGGATCAATACATTTTTGAACCTATTGCAGTTTTTTTTACATTGATTTCTGCACTTTTTTAGTATGAGAAGAACGCGGTGGACCAGGACTTGAAGAGTCGACTTAAATGGGTTCCACTGTATAAGGAATGACACTGAAGGCTTTTCTTGATGGAAAGGATGTTTTTGCTTATCTCCTCACAGGCACAAGAAACTGGAGGCTACTCTTTGGCTTTTTTCTTAATTGGAAATGACCTTGCTATAAAATGATCTACATTCACTTACGGCAAACTGGACGTTGTCAGGATGAGGCCTCGGAATTGAAAAACTCCTGAATTACTAAGACACTGTTTTGGTTTTATACGGAGATCTTTTGGAAGGGTAAACACTTCTTCCCTGGAGCAATTCTGGACCTGCCAGTTGATAAGCCAGCTTTTATATCGCTAATAAAAAAAAACTGTCAGATGTATCTATTATTAAAATGGCTACTTATAATGGCCACATTCGTGTCTCACAGAAATGGGTCCAGATAATTAGCAGTTAATTAGCCACCCTCCAGGTTATTGATTATTCTCCGTACAGAACTCATTAACTCCATTCTGGAATGGAATGGTCAGAGTTTACTTCATAATGCCGCCCATGGATGCCCACATTACTGCATTCTTAGCAGGTCATAAATTGCGTCCATTGTTTCAATTATTTCTATTGAATGGAACTGAAGACACGTTCATTATAGCGCAGGTCTTGGCTTTCTTGTAATTATTCAAAGACACAATTGGAATGTTTTATGTGCCACTTTTGCTTAATGAAATAAGGCAAAGGTTGAAAGGTTTTCTTTTTTTTTTTGCACATGCTCCAGCGAAATATAGATTAGTCTAATGAAAAATGCAAAAGCGGCATCATCAGAATGGCATGCAGTGCGTATATCTTTTAGGGACATACTTTACTTTTATCACGACTTCACCTGCAAACGGCGTTATTGATAGGAACCAAGAAGAAAAGAAGCAAATAGGAACTGCTAATCTGATCTGTGTAATTGTAGGTGAGAAAGCCACAGGACCAAACACATTAATTGATTTATTACATTCCTGTTGTTTTTGTCGTCAAGTGAGATTTTTCAGGAAAATTGAGTAAAAACTTTCGATTTGACATTCGATTTTACTGTGTTGGAAGGTCGTAAAATTCCATGAATATGCATGAATATGGCGTCAAACAATTTCCTAAATATATACAGTGATATTTTTTAAAATATTGATGCTTATTTTAAGTACGATATCAAAAACAAGCAAATTGATCAAATCGATAGATTAAATGGATTTGATGCGGAGGTCTCATGTTTCAAGATGGCGCCGTCCGAGTGCAGGCTAGTCTGCTGCGTTTTTAGTGTTTAATAGCGATTTATTTATTACTACCTTATTGTTTTTTGTGTCGTACCGACCCCTTAAGCAAGTGTGCAGCTATGGATGTTCATCTTGTTACGTTTGTAGCTTGCTGTATGCTCCATTGTTTACACTCGGGAGCAGCTGTTAGCTTTCAGCATCCCTTTGCTACACCAAACGATCGGATATCCCTGCGGCGATACGGAGGAGGAGAGGCTGCTATGCGGGAGTGAACAGCGAACAAGACGGTATAAAGGTTGCTGTGTAAAGACGGTATTAGCTATGTTTACCGTGTGTTGTCATGGGGAACGTGAGATGGATAATCGATAATACAGCTACAGAGAGACTACCGTTAGTGTATCATGATTGCACAGTATATTGAACTTTTTCTATATTTAAAAAAGTGAATATACTATTTTGTTTCACCAGCTATTTTTCTATAAGATTGTTTACATTTTAATAAAGCTTGTCTAAATTCAGTTTATGGAAAAAGATAGCGGGATATACATATATCGTGTATCAATATTCTACCTAAATATATCGGGATATAGGTTTTGGTCCCTATCGCCCTGTCGAACATGAAACCTACAAAAAGAAAGAGTAGACTCCCGTCTTTCATCAGAAAGTTTGCTTCTACCTTTTTCTGTTCTTTAGTAATCAGCAGTAGAACATTGGTAAGTTTCAGGAAAATATCAGTTCCCCACTGAAGAAAAAAAAAACAAATCCAGCTTTTTGCAAAGACAAACACAGATTTGTGACATCTCAAATATCTAAACAACTACATCATCATAAACAACACAAAAATTGGTTGTTTTACATTTACTTGTCAACCGCAAAAGCCGTTCTGATAGCTTACAAGTGCTCTAAAGTGTCAATGCATTTGTGGAAAGTTGCATCATCACCTCTTTTTTTGCCTCCTCCGCAAAAAAACAGATGTATTGGGTATTGTATGTTGTTGGGATCGGGCGTTTGGGATTATAAAAACTTATATAGAGTACACATCCTTAGTATTGAATGAGTTAATATGACTGGTATATGTTATACAGTATTGCAGTTGACAAAATTTGCCTTGCCAAAGCATCTTCTTGCTTGACAATGTTGAGTGAATTGACTTCTGAGA